>NC_142089.1:43210024-43511118 GCF_054644295.1 Miniopterus natalensis
CCAATGAGACTCCAGATTTCTTCTGCCTCACAGAGGATGCCCAGGACACATCACTCATTTCTGCTTCCTTTTTTCCCCAGAGTGGAGGGTCAGAATTCCAACTCCTATGGTAGCTCAGTGTAGGAAATAGGAGAAAAGGATTCCCCCCTCTCTCTTCTGAGGTAGCTCTGCAGATGTGTTCATATCACAATTCTAAGCGGTAGGTCACATTCTATAGTGCTAATGATGACGCTATCAGGAAACAGAACCACTTAACCCATGGACAGTCCTACTCTGCTGGAGGTGCACATGAGGGAAGAGGTGAAAGGTAGAAGGTCATATCCATATAGTCATTAAGATCAACTGAATCAACCCAATAGATGAACAGAGTGACAGGATTCAGCACATCACCCTCATATCCAGTGAAGGCGTGTAACACTTTAATGGATTATCTTGGGTCTCCAGAACCATTCCAAGGAAAAACAAGGTCTGCTTTTCAAAAACAAAGTTCAGAAAAGACTACAAAACATGAGGAGAAGAGATATACAACTACTAATGATCTTTTATTTTAATATGTTTTTCTTGATTTTTTAAGAAAGAGAGGAAGGGAGAGGGAGAGACAGAAACATCAATTGGCTGCCTCCTGCACGCCCCCTACTGGGGGTCAAGCCCAAAACACGGGCATGTGCCCTGACCAGGAATCGAACCAGCGACCTCTTAGTTCATGGGTCCACACTCGACCACTGAGCCACACTGGCCGGGCTACTAGTGTTCTTTTAAAGATGTGCTATCATAACCCTCCAGGCTAAAACTTCACCTGAGGCTTAATTCAAGATTTTTGCCATGCAAAGTTTAGCTTTACAGTTATTTCTTCTCATACAGACATATTATGCATTATTCTCTTGCATCACCTACTATAAAGATTTTAGTGACAAAAACAGAGAAAATAATATCAAAAGGGAATTTAAAGACTTATAGAGAATAAGTCAGAATAAATATACCATATGAACACCAAATAGATTTGCCTCAATTCTCAGCTACACATTAATCATTTCCTTATCACTTCAATGAGTTACTTGCATTGGCAGGAATACTCTAAATTGAATTTTAAATTTGAAATCTATAATCACTGTGTGAAATAGCTTCAAGATGATTACACTACAACTCAGTAAAAATAAAAATTAACTGTGTATAGAGAAAATGGCTTATCGCATGCCAGGCAATGTAATTAAAGGCAGTAGAAACTGCCAGACCTCTCAGAATAGATCAGAAATTGTTCATCAACTAGAAAAGGCTGGTTTGAGCAATTTATATATCAATGACTTTCATTTTTGACACCTAAAAGCTTCTGACTAATGGCCAAGAGAAGGTGCTTAACTTCTAAGGATATGTAACTCAATTAAGAAAAAAGTAAAATTACATGTTTAACAAATAGGAAGTGCAGTCAAAATCAAGAAAGTCTTCCATATGCTTCACAGTCTCAATTCTAAACGTGAAAAAGAAAATCATGATGCTTTGTTTAACTACCAATGGCTAAAAGTTATTCAGGAAAATCTAATACTCAATGCGAAAAATAGCTGAGACTTTAACTTTAATTCTATGCTAAAGAAAAAAATGGTATATAACTAAAGATATATCAAAGATATAAAATTTAATAAATGTGAATACATTTAATGTAATGGGTCTTTTTACCCACCAAAAAAAGCTGTTACTAAATATACAATGAGTCACAATCATTTGGCATATCTGAACACAGTATATATATATGATATTATGGCTGTTACTGTATTTAACTTACATTTCAAGAGATTTGTTTACATCCAAATACAGTAGTCCTCAAAATAATTGATAGCTCAAAAAAAGCAATTCATACTCAACCAACAATTTACCACAAAAGAAAAGGCTCTATCCTTGCTCCTATTCAATTTAACAATAAAAAAGGAAGAATTAAAAAAACCAGAGTTTCACTAAAAGAAGATGATTAAAATTTTCATTTACTTTTTTAACACACACATAGCATGTACTGTGTTTCAGGGTCCACTCTAAGCACTTCGTAAACAATGTAATATGAAGAATGGATCCAGAAGTTAGGAATGTTTACCTGATGATAAGGAGAACATGATAGCTCTTGTCAAATATCTAAATGACTATCATGTGAACAAGGTAGCCCATTTATCTGTGCCATTAAATAAAAAAGACACAAAACAAACAAGAGTGAGAGATTTGGGCTCGGTAGAAAAACTATGAGCGCTCTCCAATAGCAGAATCTCTCTACACGCCTACTATAACCATTAAATGGGAAAATATATATTAAAACACTTTGCTGTAAACTGCCACATACACATTAGAATTGACTTCTTTGCAATATATCTTTTCTATTTATCAACAGAAATATTTATAAAGAGGTTGATCATGGGCTTTGGAGTCCTAGCTATTAGTGCATTTCTCATCTTTGCAACTTACCCTAAGTATGCAACTTTAGGAAAGTTTTCTTTAAAATAAGGATGAAACTATCTGCTTTGCAGGTTATTGTGAGAATTAAATATGATAATGTGTATAAACACTCAGCATAGTGCTGACACACTCAATAAATTCTATCTATGATGCTATGATGATGATGACCACCATCATCATCTCATCATTATAATGTGGAAGGAATCTCTACAGTGAATATAAAACTATGTGATATGGCATGGTATGACTGTATGGCTCTGCTATGCACTGGTATGAGTGTACCATTCTGCTATGCACCTGTCATGTTACAACAATCCAAATATAATATATAGCTTGTTTCTGTCTGGGTGACTTAAAGAAGCATTTATCTTTTGTAATTTGAAAGGGAAAATATTCTAAAAAATCTAAATGAAGTATCCAGGTTACTAAAAATCAAGAGTAAAAGTAACAAAATATAATGAGGAAATGATGCAGCTATAGAGGAAAAGGGGATTAAAGAAGTACCATATTAAATATAAGCTACTCTTCCTAGGAACCGTGACTGCAGGACATGAGAATGTATACTGAAGGAAAAAAAAACAATTAAACATTCCACAGGTATGCAAATCACTGGTTACATCCATCAGAAACATCAACAAATATAAGGGTAGCTAAGCACAATGCAAACATTTGGTATATCAAGGCAACTTAAAAAGTAAATTTCAGTGGGCTAAGGGCAAGCGTTTAGGGGTATTTAGGATTCCAATTACTTTGAAAAGAATTTGTATTTTAACAAACCAGCTTCTAAATGTTGCATTATAGAATATGGAAGCCCAATAATCTTGCAATTCAGTACCATTTGTGATCAATGAAGAAAATCAGTTCTAACATACCATACTATTGTACTTAGTCATATTCATCTACCTCTTATTTAAAAAGGAATTAACTCTAAGAAGGAATCTTTCTTTCAAAGGCAATGGCCATAAAATAAAACAACTACTATGAAGACCAAATCTGAAAACCTTCTTAATAATTGACTAGTGACCCATAGCTACAACACTTCTCCCACTAGCAACTCTTTCCCAAAGAGTAAATTATAATTACAATCAACAAGCAATATTATTATGCTAATTGCAACAATAGTAAAATAATTAAATAAATTATATGTAGGAATGAAAAAATGGGTGCAGTTTCCAGGTATTTGATTTATGATAAATGACAGGTAGTGATATTATTACAATATCACTAAATTCAGAATTCAAGTGCAGTTGTTGAAAAACAACCAACAGAAATCTTACTTCAGCTCAATTTTTGCCCTAATTTTAGGTAAGAAGCCTAGAGTCCAATGGAATTGACAGCTTATTCCACAGGCAAGTATTTTATCAATGTATTATATTATTTTGAGCAGAGTTCAGTGTGTTCTAACTGAATGTATGCAACAGTCATGTTCAGTTAAAAGCAAAGTGAGCATCATTTGCCACCTACCCAGTTAAAATGGTCTATTTATGAAATGTTGAAAATATCAGTGTTTACATTCATTTTCATTAATAAATTTACTTTGCTTAGAGGTCAACTCAATCACATTGTTTTTAGAACTTAAAAAAACTGGGGGGGAAAATCAGCTGACAAGTCAAGAAGTCAAAAAGTAGAAATAAAGCCTTTGAATAACAAATGATACTACATTTTGTCATATTGGCTTTGATGAAGTTACTATGAAAAACGACAGTAATATTTTTAGTCACAGTCATCAAGAGGAAACATTAATATTAGCAATTGCCTATTTTAAACACGCAAAAACCTCAAAACTCCACTCCAACAAAATGTTAGCTACTCAGAAGTCACTTTACTTGCTCTAAGTTATCAACTGCCAAGAAATTTAAACTGTGTGGCTTTCAAAAATCAAAGCATTCTATAGTCCATCTTAAATGCAAAGTGCAGATACTTTGTATCAAACTAAGTTTCCTAAAAGCAGAAAAACAACAACAAAGAAACAACAACCTGGCAGGTAGGAATCACGACCAGTTTCAGTCAAGCTGGGGTCTGAACCTCCCAACTTGGTCAGGAAGGTAGCTGAGCAATATATATAAGTCCAAATTCAAGATCCCAAGGTGGGAGATGGGGAGAGAAAGCAAAGAAACATAGTTCCATAAACAAAGGAAGAAAGCCAGGGTGGATGAGAGGCAACCTAAAATTTCTCATAATCAAGAATCAACACACATTGAAGGCCTGTCTCAAAGACAAGCAAAACGGCTTCTTACAGGAAACTTTGAAGCGGGCAAAGAGGAAACATTCCTTTGCACCCACAAGAACCAATCCCCTGACCACCGGCATGCTATTACTGAATCCGTCAAGATTTACGGGCATTTGGCCCGGATGGTGAGCAAAGGAAAGCAGGGTCTGTTAGAGGAGAGCCTAGGACTGGAAAGGCCTGGGGAGGCACACCCTAGGATCGGGAAGAAGAGGTGGAGAGGGGCGAGCACTCCTCACCGTGATTATCTTTCTGCCCGATATTGTGCGTGCGGATGAGAGAGGACAGTCTCCTTACATCCCCCTTGAAGACGCACTCGTGCACTGGGTAGTGTGCCGGGCAAATGCCTCCGTCTGCGGCGACAGCAACGGGGCCGGTGCCCGCTAGAAGAGTCTGGGACTGGGAGGCGGTGGAAACCGAGGAGTTATGCAGCGGCAGGGCCGGCGCGCCTGGGGGATTGGAGGAGGCCGGAGCTGTCTTCAGCTGGAGCCGGTGATGATGGTTACTGAAGATCTTATGACAGGCTTTGCCGCCCTTGCCGCCGCCGCCGGTGCCGACCCTGCCTCCAGTAAAGGTGCCGCCGAGGGCAGCCGCCGCTTCTTCATCCCCAGGCTCCAGCAGGTCCCCCTCCTCTTTGCTGGGCTTGTGGTCCCTCCGCAGTGAGCGGATCTTCTCTCCGGTCATCGCCGCCAGGGGCAGAGAGGGGTCCGGGGGGCTCACCGCCGGCGACGGAGCAGGCGCTGCGGCGGCACAAGACGATTAGAGCGGTGGCCGGGCGCCTCCGGCGCAGCATGAACTCCTGGCGAGCCCCCGAACCCGGGACAAACGCATCTCCCGGGGGAAGAAGAGCAGGCTCTCGCCTAGGTACGAAAGAGCGCGCGCTCGCTGGGGGGAGCTAGTGCTCAGGGACCCACGACGCCACGATCCCGGTGCCCGCCGCCGCCGCCGCCACAGCCTCCGCTGCCTCAGCCCGAAAAACAGGGCACTGCCATCTTCCTCCGGCTTCTCTCGCGAGAGCTCCCCCGGGAGGGAGAAGAAAGGAAACACCGCGATAGGTGAGCGGCCCGCTCCCTCCCCCGCTCTGTCTATTCCCGGAGCGAGGCGGAGCGCCGACGCCTGCCGCGCCCCGTGATTCCGCCTCCAGCTGGGGTTTCCGAGCCAGAAGACGGGGAGCCGCACCCGCTGTGGCCGCGGAGGTTTGATGCATCTAATTAACAGTGACCGAAAGCCTCCGACCTGTAGGCTTCCCGCAGAGGGCAGAGCGACGCCCCCGCACACAGGATGTGATGTCACCGAGATGCACGGGACGTCCAGTCAATCAACGTTCGCTGAGCGGCTACTTCGCGCCGGGCGCGGGGCTAGTAGGTGTTTAAAACGCCGGCCCTGGCTCGAAGGAGCTCAGCGGAGGAAGGAAGATAGACAACTGGGTTTCATATTTAACTGCACGAGGAATGAAGTGGATGCGGGGAGCTAAGTTGCACACACAAAAAAGGAGAGGAACATTTTAGGGTTGGAGTGTCAGAAAAGTCACCATACGAGAGCTTAGGGGCTGACCTTGGAAAACAGGCTGTTCAGCAGACGGGGAGACGGAAGGTCACGCAAATATTTGTCGATGAATCAATTTCGGGCACGCGTCAGAGTGTGCGTGGGCCGTGGACGAAGGAGGGTGGCAAATATGATTGTGTAACTGGAAGCCCTGGCTCATCGTGGGCTGTCTCGACTCAGCGTGAAATTCTAAAGGAAGGTAAGCCTGACGTCCATAAAGCTTTGACCAAATAACTCAAGCTGTGGGGAACCGGAGTGGAGGGAAGTTAGCAAAATGTCCTAAAGATCTTACTCATTTCTCTCTCCAAAGCCCCGTTTCCTCCGACAGCTGCTGCTCTCAAATCTCTTCTGTCTGCATTTTTATTACCACCTCCCCCCCCCCCCCGGAAAAAAACCCCCTCTGTGGGAACTGGCCTCTCTTCCTGCCCCCTGCCACTCAGGCTTTCACCTCCCATCTTCTTTTAAATCTATTCAAATCAGTTTTTCTTCCCTTCTTCCTTTTTTTAAATTTTTTTTAAATTTTTTTGGTGGGGCGTGGCGTGGAGTTTCTGCTAATGACGTTCAAGCATTGCCCAATTAGCACCTCAAAGGATCCTACTCGGAACACACACACACGCACACACACACGCACACGCACGAATATTTTGTTCTTCAACAATAGCCAATATTTATTGTTAACTCCAGACCAGGCAGTATGCTTGGCACTTTATATATTATCTCCTTGTGATAAGTATTATTTTTAATCTTCACTTGATAGTTGAAAAAACTCAGTGCCTCAAAGCTGGAATGCAACACAGTCAAGTATGATTCCAGGGCTAGAGAAATAAGAAAGGATCAGGTCATGTAGGACTCTGTCATCTTAAACATTTAGACTTATCCTAAAAGAAATGGGTAGCCATTTAGGGATGGTAAACGGGAACAGCATGATGAAATCTGCCTTTTAGAAAAGCCATTCACTCACTCATACTTTAGAAAAGTATGTATTGAGAATAGATTACAAGGGGGCTACTCTAGAAACAGGGAAACAGAATAATAATAATAAAATATAATAATATGTTAATATTTGAATACAAAAGTCTGGACAATATATAAATCACACAGGGTGAACAGTCATTATTTGTGGAAGATGGAATTGTTAAATCATATATTCCCTGCATTGCTTGAATTTCTTTTTACAAAGTATTACATTTTTATTAATCAGAAAAATAATAAATTAATTTTTAAAGAAGTAATGACAGATTATGAGAGTATGAGCCAAGTTAGTCTATCTACCATTATATCCATAAAGTATTACTGGATCCAGAATTTTTAAGTACCTTATTAGTAGTTGCCTCTCTTGGACAAGTGTGGAAACTCCTAAGCATCCTCCCCAAAAAATCGAACACTATAGACATCAAAAATAATACTCAGCTCTTACTTTTAAGAGGTCCACAGTGTAATAGGGGAAATGATATTGTGAAAAAATACAAGAATTGAAATTATGTGAGATTCTGATATAATACAGAAGAGAATATTATTCGTTATATCTGGAGGAAATGAAAATCAGATGAGCAGGAAATCTTTCAGGAAAAGGTAATGTCCGGACTAGGTTTTAAAGAATATACAGGGCCCGGCCCACATGGCTCAGCAGTTGAGCATTAACCTATGATCCAGGAGATTGAGGTTCGATTCCCGATGAGGGCACATGCCCAGGGTTTAGGGCTTGATCCCCAGTAGGGAGCGTGCAGGAGGCAGCCAGTCAATGACTCTCTCATCATTGATGTTTCTATCTCTCTCCCTCTCTCTGAAATCAATAAAGACATATTAAATATATGTATCGATATAGATATATCTATAGGAGTTGGTCAGTTGGGCAAGGGAAAAAGATATTATAGATAATAATAGCTATCATTTATTGAGAGCTTCCCATGTATCAGGCCAGACAAGTTTCAATAACTGTTGATTTAATCCCCACAAGTCTATGGGGTACTTAGTATCCCCATTTTACAGATGAGGCAGCTGAGGCACAGAAAGCAGCCATTCAGCTGATGAGTAGAGGTAAAGAGAATAGTATGTATAAATATAGCATGATATCGAGAATCACTGGAGCATAGTATGTGATGGGAAAAGTGATGGTAAATGAGACTAGAAAGAAAAAAGGAAAGGGTGGGCTAGATTATAAAAAGCAACTGTATGAAAAAAACTTGGACTATATATGCTAGTGTGAGAGAGGAACAAACTTTCCTCTGCCCTCAAGGTTCTTCTGGCTGGTCTAATAATCAAATAGACATGAGACAAATTAGCAAGAGAAAATAACCATATTTAATACCTACATATGTATGGGAACCTCTCATACATGAGTCAGAAACCCCACAGGCATGAGAGGTTCAGAGATAGAAAGGATGATTAATTACCTAAGACATCCTGAGCTAGGGATGAGGTAAGGTGCCTTCCAGGCTTCAAAGGATGATTACAGGATGATATAAGAAAAACAGACCTTCCAGAGACCTAGAAGCATGGAACAGACTAATGAATCTCAGAGGGCAGGCAGGGATTGGGGAATAGTGGAGAGTAACCGAAGAACTTATATGCATGTATGCCTAACACCCCATGGACACAGACAATAGTGTGGTGAAGGCCTGGGGAAGGCGGGGGGTGTCAATGGGGAAAAAAAGGGGGACATATGTAATACTTTCAACAATAAAGATAAATTTTTTAAAAAAAAAGAAAAGCAGACCTATAGAAGTTTGCCTTACCCTATAGATAGATCAAAAGAAGTTCTCTCTGATAATCTCTTATAGGCAAGGCCTCTAATTCAAATTCTTCTATGTAGTTAAGGGAAGCAGGCAGAAGTTTCTCTTGAACCTGAGGTTAAGTTGCCTTCAGCCCAAAACATTGTGCATACCACAGAGGCACATCTTAACGAGACTCATTCTGGACCCCACACTAGGCAATGGAAAGTTTGCAAAGGATTTTAAACACAATAAAGACAGGATCACATTTAATCACCGTAATGTAAAATCAACCCATATGAGATTTTACCAGTGTTCTCAGCTTCACCTACTATCACAACGTCAAATTCATTCTTCATTCTAACCAATGCAATCTGCTGACAGTCGCTTAGCCTCTCTCATGCCTCCTTCATATCTTTGCACATCAGTTCCATATGTCCCACACTCATTTCTGTTTCATTCACCTAGGTACTTCCTTTAGCCTGTCTAAAACTTGTTCAAATTTTATCTCTTCTTAGCACCAGTTTTTTGTTTTTTTTAAACTTGGTATAGAAATCAGGGGTCCAGAAAATTAAATCAAACTAAACCTCTAAATAAAAATTCAGCACATCCTATTATGAATGTAGGCCACAAACTACATAATGTTAGCAATACCTATGCTTTTGCAACCAAAAGAAACCACAGATATTTTCATATAACATTACAGTTGCTCTAGATCACTCAAAATATCATTTACATTCATCACTACCTCAAAATTATGTTAATAATTATGCCCACCACTAGATCTTGTTCTTTAATGAGTTAATAAAGAAACACATATATTATTATATCACAAATTTGTTTTAAAAATTATTTTAATAGCTTTTTTAATACACTATATATTTTTTGTTAACCCAAGGTATTGTATGCATTTAAGACATTGTCCTGCCTGGCCCGCATGGCTCAGGAGTTGAGCGTGGACCTAGGATCCAGGAGATTGCGGTTCGATTCCCAGTCAGAGCACATGCCCAGGTTGCTGCAGTAAGGGGCCAGCAGGAGGCAGCTGATCAATGACTCTCTCTCATCACTGATGTTTCTATCTCTTTCTCCCTCTCCTTTCCTCTCTGAAATCAATAAAGATATATTTAAAAAAGAAAAGAAAAAAGAGGGGAGGGGAGAGGAGGAGAGAGGAGAGAAAAGAAAACCATTGTTCTGAAAGTGGGTCCCTAGGCTTCACCATACTGCCAAAGAGGCCCAAACAAAAGTTAGTAACTCTTTCTTAGGAGTCTTTAATGACACTTGCCCTTTCCTCCCCTTCTCTCCTATCCAACACCCCATCATTCTGAGTAAGGTGCTTCTCCTTTGCCTTCTTTCAGATTTCCCATTTTAACTTTTGCATCCCTCTTTGATATTCTTGTCTGCCTCCTTAACTAGTCCTTTGAGCTCTGTGAGTGCTAGAACTATGTTTATCACTGCTGTATGCATACTGCCTGACAGATAGTAAAATAGTGCTTAATATTAATAATAAACAGCCCAGCCAGTGTGGCTCAGTGGTTGAGCATAGACCCATAAACCAGGAGGTCACAGTTCAATTCCCAGTCAGGGCACATGCTAAAATTTTGGGCTGGATCCCCAATAGGGGGGTGCAGGAGGCAGCCAATCAATGATTGTCTCTAATTCAAATTCTCTCTCTTTCTCCCTCTCTCTGAAATCAATAAAAACATATTTAAAAGTATTAATAACAGTTGTAGAATTAATCAAACATTAGAACATAAAACCCCAAGGTATCTACAATGTACCAAGACAGCTATAAACTAAGAGACAAGATGCTAAATACATTTAAATAATCCCAATCTGACTACACTGAAGTTGACTACTAACCTCTTGGATGCTTATGTGAGGCCCAAGAGGAGATATAACATTTTGCTTTTTTTTTCATTTACAGGTAACAGTAAATTCAACTGAAACTGGCCTAAATTAAGGGGATGTATTGACCTCTATAACTTAAAGGCGAAGAGATGTTTTCATGGGTGACTGTCTCCAAACCACATGTCAGTTTTTCGGTGACTCTCCATGAACCTTCCCCTGTTTGGAACACCCCCTGACGGCCCGCTTCCCTCAAGGACACAGATGGCTGCCAGCAGGAACAGGAGCCACGTGCGCCCACCTTCAGATCCTGAAGGAGGACCCTTGACCACAAAAGTCTGGTGCTTGACATCCATAAGAGGACTCCCTCCAAACCAGGCCTGAGATGCCTAAACAAATCCCGGTGGCAGAGTTTACCCTGATGAGCTTTGCGCAGTGAGCACTCATTTCTGAGCTCCGAGGTGTAGGGCCAAGCCTCAAAACTGCAAAATTATTTCATAATGAGAATGAGGTGAGAAAGATGATGGGGAAACCAACTCAAGAGAGGTCAGGAAAAGTGCTGCAGCCAGAGACTTAAAATGAAATTTGACTTGGGTAAAAAACAAAACAAAAAAATGTTATCACAATGTCTTGGACTAAACATGATTAAATATGTTGTGATTTTTAATTGTATTAATATGTAATCAATAAATAACTTCACTGTTACAAAATATTTACTTTTTATTCAAATGTTATCAATACAGAATTCAATCTAACAACTCAACTATGTAACTCAGTTATTGAATTTACTAGGTAACACTCTGGTCCTATAGACTGCACTTACTAATTTCCCTCCTGGAGTGACTAAGAATCCAAATAATGACCTATTTGCTTTGAATAGTGGAAAGAAATACCTTCTGGTAAGTGTCTTTCAACTTTTTTAATGAGGATTTTGTTAAATGCCTTACAATTCACTAGTACCCGACAACAACTAGAGGATTAAGCCTGGCTCTAACAATGTATATTTCTGAATTTTAGCAGAAACGTATGTATGTGTTTTAGCTTTAGATAAACAGAGCACCTAATCCCTACCCTGGTATTTTCATCTAATAAAAGGGATAGTATCACAGTATGAAATATAGAGTGTACTGTACAAAGTAATAAAACCTCATTGGTTATATTTTACAAATGTGTCAACGAACCTAAAATTAAGAATGGTAGTTCCTAATCTTACTCAAGTCTCCTTATGTTGTATACTGATATATTTCCAATGTAAACATTAGAGCAAGTTTAGTCTCCATCTTTTTTTCTTCTTCTCTGAAGGTTTGTGTTTCATATTTTCACAATAATCTAGAATATAACTTCCTACACTCCATATTGGTTGAACTAGGCCTTGGAGAATTTAGGATAGATGATACAGCCGCCAGCCTAATGAAATTATCACCTTGAATATCCCCTGACAACATTACTACCAGTACACTGACAAATGGAAGTAACAAATCCTATAAATCAATGCCTTCTTTACACATTTCACATCTATCTCCCTAGGTTTTGGTGTTTTTCTGTTTTCTCTACATCTGCACACTTCCTTTCTCAGAGGCAATGACAGTCACTTTCCTTCTACTATTTTTGATCAGTAATTATTAGTGATTTAGTCAGATTTCTATTAAGTAAGCAGAGAAAATCAGAGAGACGAGTTGCCAAGGAAACCCAGAACTAATAGCTGTGGAAGTTCCAGAAGGAAGCAATTCCTCTGAGACAGATGAAACACACAGACTTACCACAGGAGAAGGAGGGAGGAAAGATGCCAGGAGCATAATGAGTGTACAAATCAATATGAGATGAAAGAGAAAAAACAAAGTGCAACATTTACAAATGAAATTATTTTTAGATCACCAACAAAGGCTCGTTACAAAATATAGGACACAGATGAATGGGCTTTTCAGTGAAAGAAGAGATTAAAACTCAATAGGTAGATATAAGGGTCAGTGCTCAGCAAATGTAATATGGAACCTACCTCCATCAGTAATACCAGTGGCCATACCTGTATATCACTTTCATTATTCTTAATTCTTCCTTCTCCCTTAGCCCCACATTCAACCAGTCACCAAATCTTGACCTTTATAACTCTGAGATAGCTCTAAAATTGATCTCTCGATTTTGCACTGGCCATACCTGAGATCAGGCTACTATTGTTTGAAACTGTCTCCCATTTTCCATTCATGCATGCATATGCAAAGAAACCACATCCTTTCACCCCTCGAATTGCCAGATTTATCAAATTAAATTTGACACTCAGTTAAATTTGAATTTCAGATTAAACAATTTTTAAATTTTATTTTTCAAATACAGTTGACATTCAATATTGTTTTATATTCGTTTCAGATGTAGAAGAGCGCTTAGACAATTATATAATTTGCAAAATGATTCCCCCAATAATTCTACCCACCTGGCACCATTCATAGTTATTACAATATTATTGGCTATGTTCCCTATGCTATACTTTATATCCCCATGACTTTTTTGTGACTGCCAATTTGTCCTAATCCCTTCACCTTTTCACCCAGGCTCCTAATGCCCCCCTCCCTGACAGCTGTCAGTCTGCTCTCTGTTTCTGTGAGCCTCTTTTTATTTAGTTTGTTGTAGTTTTTTAATATATCTTTACTGATTTCAGAGAGAGAGAGAGAGAAGCATCAATGATGAGAGAGTCATTGATCGGCTGCCTACTGCACGCCCCCTACTGGGGATTGAGCCCAAAACCCAGGAATGTGCCCTGACGGGAACTGAACCGCAATCTCCTGGATCCTAGGTTGATGTTCAATCAGTGAGCCATGCCTGGCAGAGCAAGATATATTAAAAAAAAAAAAAAAAAAAAGTCACGAGGATGTAAGTAAAGCATAGGGAATATAGTCAATAACATTATAATAATTATGTATGGTGCCAGTTGGGGTACTGGAAGATTGAGGGAAACACTATGTAAAGTATAGGATTGTCTAACCACTAAGCTGTACACTTCAAACCAATACAAAATAAAATTAAAAGTTAAAAAAAAACACATAATAAAAGAAAGAAAAATGGTATTGGAGGAGAATGATATGGAAACCCTGGATCACCAGAAAGGTGAACAAGAGGGTCCTAGAGCAAATTAAGCCTGAAACATCACTGGAAGCAAAACTGACAAAACTGAAGTTGTCCTACTTCAGGCACAACATGAGACGACAGGGTTTTGGGCAAAAATAATAGTGCTGGGGGGAAAATATCAGGCAGCAAGTAAAGAGAAGACCAAATATGAGATGGATTGACTCCATAAAAGAAGCCATAAGCTTGAGTCTACAGGATCTGGGTAGGGCTGTTGAAGCCAGGACATTGTGGACATCACTCATTCATAGGGTCCCTAGGACTCAGAGGCGACTCAATGGTATATAACACACAAGGAGGCATAAAGAAATTCCATCATGTGTGTGTTTGTATTATGTATGTATTTTTAGTTTTTCCTTTTTTAAAGGATATTTTTGTTTTATATCTTACGCTTAGTGGTGCATATACAGATTGTTAATATGATTAGGTTTGTTGTATATGTCAAGTATTTATAATAAATATGTTTAAAATCTTTAATAGCCTTCTAGATAAAGTTCTAAGAACCAAACATGGATTACAAACCCTTTCATGGTTTCACTGGTCCTGTTTACTCCTCCTGCCATTTCCAATTTGTAAACAATAGTCTGGTAATGTTGAACAATTTTAGCTAAAAGTTCTCCAAGCCTTAGTCCATACTATCCCCTTCAGCAAGAACTCAGCTCCACCTTCCTTCCTCTTGTCATTAAGTCTCACATTAGTTGTCAATATCTTCAGGAAAGCTTCTCTGGCATCTAATCTATGTTTGGCTTGGATACTTTTAGGTAGTTCCAGAGCAGTCAGCTCCTTCACCATTACTTACTTTTCTGTATCTCCCATTAAAATATAAACTCTAAAAGTATAGAGATATGGCATATTCACCCTAATATCCATGGCCCCTGCCCAGTGCCTGATACTAATGGGCCCTCAGTAAATATTTGTTCTAGGAATTAAGTTAATTAATAATGGGCTGGTTTATTGAACATTCTTGACACATGCTATAACTTTACTTTTTATATAAACTCTGCTTTATAACCAGTAATTAGATGGAATCATAAATCTTACTACCTCATAGTGTGTAGATTAGAAATCATTACCTGAAATAAAGTTCTCTTCTGTGGTTTATATTGCAAAGTTTGGTCTCAATATCATGTGTCACTAAAACTAGGTCTTGTTTTTGTTGTTTAGGATTAGCACATTGTGAGTGTTCCTCAGCTTGTACAAATCACACTTAGGTATATGCGGTAAGTTTATAAAAACTGCTCTGTATGTCTATAAATTCAAACTTGGTGAATATAGTAGGCATTATTCTGTTATATGGTAGGTATTATGCATTGATACCACTTGTATTATGGAATCTAGTAAAAATTGTGTTGTTATCTATATTTTCTTCTCAGTTTGCACACTTTTCACTCATTCCCTTAAAGTCCATGTGCTGCTAACTAAAGATTATGATTTCCTAACAGTTCATAACCTTGTATATAAAATCCAGTGCATTATTACCTTAATAAAATAATTCAGCTTTTCTTTACTATGGATTCTCACCTTTAAGTTTTCTCTCTTCTGTTTTTTTTTTGTTTTCTGGATATTGTTATTAATTTTACCAGTACTCTTCCTTCAATTCTGATTTTAAGTTGTTTTGTAGAGTCTTTGCTTCTTAGCATTTCCTCATTCTCAGTAATAGAAGAAAAAGGAGACAGTGGGGAATAGTTGAAGCTGGAGCACTTGGCACAGGGAAAAATAGTATATGGAACAGGTATCATGAGGATACCATCTTTACTCCAGATGCACTCTCTTATTTATTTCCACTTCTCAAATTTTCCATTTCCAGCTCTCAGGTAATTCTTATCTTCGAATTCTACTTTTGCAGTTTCCAAAATAGTATTACCTGGGTCATTTTGAAGCAATATCAAGAGTAGAAAAATAACAAAAGTAAGTCTAGCAATCATTTGAGTATTGAGGCCCCCCTATGGCTGAAATCTAAACTACTGTGGTTCCTTGACTGTTAGGAACATTTGGCTCAGGGAATGCAAGACGACTATTGTTTGGGGAAAGCTGGCAGACAGTCAAGAGCCTTCTATCCTGTCACTTGCTATAATGGATTTACTATAGTCTGTAAGCTGGTCCTCAGTCTGACAAATAAAGAAATCTAATTTTGTCAGCTCTCTGAGAGCGAGTCCATTTTCCAGAGATGGATTTAAGATAGCCAAGGATAAAAGACTAATATATCCGAATTCCAATCTTGAATGAATGATCAAGTGGACTAGAATTAGTCATCAGCACACCTCCTTGTAGACAAGCGCACAAAAGCCAAGTAAGCAGAAGGCTGCCTGGTGAGCTTGGAATCAGAATGAGACGAGTCAGTTATTTGATTCTAATGTTTAACGGCATTGTGTTTTGAGAGCCTGAGGTACCCTTTTCCACAGGAGCAAAATTTCTGTCTGTGGAGCAGATGGAGACTTACAGACCTGAGAAGCACCAGCCCCCTCCTCACAAGCACACCATGCGTGGATGGCCAGGGCCAACTCCTGCCTCTGTGGCTCCTTTTTCTGTGCATACTTGGATGACTAACACCCCTAGTTCCCCATTCCCCAATCTCATATGCATCTACTTGTTACTTTTTTTCTTCAGATATATTGAAACAGTCCATGTTATTGTGAAGTCTGAACCAAGACTCCATAATGTTTCTCTATGCCTTTGCTCATCTCTCCTCAAATTCACTATGGAATCATTTCAAATTTTAACTTTCAAATAACTGCTTATGTCCCTTATTTTTACATCTTGGGCATTATTCTCACTATGGTATCTATATACTGATAACACATAAAATAAAAAGCAATGTTTCGTCTCAGGAAGTAGGAATTAGGACTATTGCTAATGAATGAAATCTACCAATTAAAATATGTTAGATTTTTAAAATGATCCTTCAGCATGTGTACTCAGGCGTGTGTGCACACACAATATAGGGCAATTATTCTTAGTTCTTGAATTAACTATAGATTTTTTTTAACGGAGTAGGAGGAGAAGAAGAAGAAAAGCAGGAAGAGGAGGAAGGAAAGCAGAAGAAATTCATTCACATTAATTTTAAGTAAAACATTATGATAAATGTATGGCTTCATTTTGATGAAGTAGTCTCCGATACTTAAAGACCATCTATTTTTTAAAACACCATCTTTTGCAAGTGGTCTTTCATACATTTAGGCATTTCCTATCATTCTGTGTTCCTGAATTTTCTACAAGTCCCAGATATTTGCATTTTCTTCTTTCCACTCTCTATTGTTCCTTGTATAAAGATTAGGTCGCTTGTTCGATTCCCAGTCAGGGCACATGCCCAGGTTGCTGGCTCAATCCCCAGTAGGGGGCATGAAGAAGGCAGCCGATCAATGTTTCTCTCTCATCAATGTTTCTATCTTCCTTCTCTTAAAGTCAATAAAAACATTTTTTTAAAAAAAGACAATGTAAAAAGTAATAATAATTGGTCTTTGTAGTTTCTATAGTATTAAATCCTATCTTTTAAAAAAAATCATAGTATAAGTTATATTCTTATACAATATACAGGATTGCATTAAGACCCAGTATTTCTTAAACAATATTATCAAATAAGCATATAAATCTCAAATGCAGCAAAAGCTAATCTTTTTCTCACTGTCATTTTTTAAGACTTTTTTTAGAGAAGTTTTAGGTTCACCACAAAATGAAGAGAAAGATGCAAAGATTTCCCATATACTTCCTGACCGCACATACGCATACGCCTCCCCCATGATCAACATCACTCATCTGCTACAATTGGGAAACCTGCATTGACACATTACATTTACCCAAAGTCCACAGTTTACACTAGGGTTCCTTTTGTTCTTGTACATTATAAGGGTTTGGGCAAATGTATGACATTTATCCACCGTTATACTAATATACAGACTATTTTCACTGCCCTAAAAATTCTCTACATTCCATTTCCATTACATACACTTTTTACTCACTCAAATACATATTGTTCATTAAGCACTTAGACTAACAAACTTTATTTCTTACATGCATTATTAACATATTCTTCAATTAAGGTACAATCAATCATTAGAGTGAAATATATTGCTATTAAGTCATAGTGACTCTAATTTATTGTGCCTTATGGTTGGCTGTTCAAATAAACAGAGACTTGCAGGCCTGGACATGGTTAACCAGTTACAGAGTCAATATAAACAATGGGGTTATATTTTGAGTAATCCAAAGGAGAAATTACTTCTATTATCATAGGAACAGAGAAATTACAAGACTGATGTTCATAAGAATAGCCATTCATCAGTTGCTGGCTACATAACAGACACTACACTAGATCCTTTACTGTCATTTTCACAGTGAATCTCTCACTGTACATCTCAAACCACCTGTGGTAAAGAAACGGCTTTGTTTTATTCACAATCTGTTGCAGACTGATAGTTTTGTACAGTACAACAAAAACAAATAGATAGAAAAATGAAAATTTTAAATACCATAAAACTATATTAGAGTCAAAACACATAAAATTCCTCTGTCAAATTTATAAAAGTTTATTTACTATAAAAGTTTCTATTTCTCACTCTTAATTTCTGATCTTTAACAAATAGTTCACTGATGAGCACTGATATGCAGACACGAAGTAGCACTATCCTATACAAAAAGGAATTACTATTTACACTCTTCCGTTGAAAAAATAGAGGCTCAATAACTAAAGTAACTTACTTGAATTTATTCAGATAATCAATGGCAAGACCAAATTTATCCAGAATCGATTACTAATTCTGAAGTTTTAAATAGATATGATACACAGTTTCATAAACAATTCTAAAATTGTGCTAATACAGTAGCTGCTAGTCTCATGTGGCTATTTTAATTTAAATTCTATAAAATTCATTTTATTTCTTCAGTTCTTCAGTTGCACTACTCATTTCAAGTACTGAAAAGTCACGTAAAGCCAGTAGCTACTATATTGGAGAGTACAGTTAGAGGGACTTTGCCCCTTCACAGAAAATTCTATCCAACTGTGTAGCTCTAGAATATCAATAATTCCACTTAGGGATTATTTCATTTATAGGCTAGTATTAGACACATTTGGGTTGCCTGCTTGGCACACAATGACCCCCTCTTCTTCAAGAAACTTCCCTCTCATCCCCTGCCCTCACCTGTCAGTCATGGCTTATTGAACCAGCTGTGGACACCTTTCTAAAGCAAGCCACATAAATGTGTCTTTTATCTTTAGGAGTAGGTACCCACAGATCTTACAGTGATTCACTTACATGAAAAAGAGAACACTCATAATCTACTAATCCCAAGTGTTCCCCTGATATTTCCATTACCCACCTGGCATCCTACATAGTTATCACAGTATTATTATTATTACTTAAGTATTATAAGAGTTTGAGCCAAACTGAGGACAACTGCTAAGAAGCAAAATCTCAACAGATTGAGAAAATGCTCCAGAGAACCGCAGTTTTGCAGTTTATTTATATATCAGAATCAAAGGAGAAGACAAGGTTAGTTAATGAAACCCATTGGTGGCAGATTAGGGAGGTGAGAGAAAGCAAAGAGGGAAATCTCTGAGACTGGATAAAAATGGAGAGACACGTACTTCTTTTATATTAGTGAGTACAGGGTAGTTAACCATTAACGTTTGCAGCACATAGAGATGGTATTTGGGCAACAAGAGAACAATGAGGGGTTCTGTGAGCTCCTGCTGCGGTGGGAGGTTGTGCCCTGAGGGGTCTGGAAAAAGGGGTTACTGACATTCCAAAGGTATGTTCTGTTAGATGCAAAAAGACAACAGACAAGCTCAATTAAAGTACAGATTGACCTTTTTCAAGGAAGATACCAGCGTAGGTTGTGACTACCCACAATAACTTGCTTTTAGTTAGGAAGTTTTAATTTCAGACCATCCAGTGTGGTTACTTTCGGTCTCTGAGTTTGTAAGGCCTTTGCCATGCAGGTCTTCCCTGAGCTTGTCAGGTTTAGTATGTGGCCCTTTTCTTCTTTTTGTCCAGTTTCCCCTTTTAGTCATAAATCAACCCAAAAGTATTACCAGTGAGACAACGAAGCTTCAATTCTTGTCTTCTTGAAAGATTTTAATCAAGAGACAAAGTGTACAAAAGGAAGCAAGAATTTATTGACCGCAGCAAAAACTCACTTAGGACAGTAAAACAAAGGGCACAGAAGAGGCAACGGGAGGGCCTAGGCGGGGCTGCCTTGGCTCACTGGGAAGCCAGAGAAAAGGGGGCCTTGGGGACAGGTTCAGGGGGTTAGCCCGGGATGAGCTGCCGCTGCCCATTGCTCCCCTGGTTGCAAGTCTCACTGGGTCCCTTGGAGGTTAGGGGATGGGAGCCTGTGGGGGAAGGAGAGGGGGAAGGAACGGCGCAGGCGTGCTCCCTGGGGCAGTGCGCGCTGGGACTGTTTTCAGGGGTTTTAAAGGCCGCATTTAGGGGAGGTCTTAGGGGAAGATCAGTAGAAAGCTGATGCTCCAAAATGAGGTTTATTCTCTTAATTTGTCTGTTCTTGGGTGTGGTTGGCAAATGGCACTAATTGGATCTGTTATCTGTCTCCCTGGGTGGGGTGATTTAGGCTATTTACCCTCTGGTTGTGGAGAAGTGCAAACCATTTACTCTTTTTTAAAATTTACCTTTATTGTTGAAAGTATTACAGATGTGCCCTTTTGCTCCCTTTTTTTTTTTTATCAACTGAGATAATTTTTTATTTTTTAAAAATAATTTATTTTCAATTACAGTTTACCTCCAATATTATTTTGAATTGGTTTTAGATGTTCAGCATAGTGGTTAGACAATCATATACTTTACATATTCTTCTCATATTTATAGTACCCACCTAGCACCATACATATTTATTGCAATATTATTGACTATATTCCCTATGCTGTACTTTACATCCCAGTGACTATTCTGTAACTACTAATCTGTACTTTTTAATTCTTTAACCTTTTACCCAGTACCCCAGTCCCCCTCCCCTCTATTAACCACCAGTCCACTCTCCGTGCCAACTTGGTTGACCATGATGTCAAAATATGTGGTAAAATATTATTCTGGGTGTTTCTGTGAGGGTGTTTTTGGATGAAATTAACACTTAAATCAGTGGACTTCGAGTAAAACAAATGGCTCTCCATAATGTAGGTGGGCCTCATCCAATCAGTTGAAGGCCTGAGTAGACCGACCTCCCCTGAGAGAGAGGGCATTCCTCAGATTGACAGTCTTCAGACTTAAACTGCATCTTTAGCTCTCTCCTGGGTCTCCGGTTGCCTGCCTACCCTGTAGGTTTTGGAATTGTGAGCCTCCGTTATCATGTGAGCCAGCTCTTTAAAATAAATGTCTCTCTATAGATCTGTATCTGTATCTATACACATCCTGTTGGCTCTGTGTCTCGGAGGAACTTGACCAATACAACAAATATCAAAGCGTTAAATTTACTTAAGAAAATTCTCCCCTTACCTAGACTGTTCATTCGTTTTGGGCACAGTTTATACTGGTTTTCTGATGATCAAACTCAACTCTATGATAAAACAGCTTTCTCCAAGCTTTCATGGGTGATAAAAATCCTCCAGGATATTCTACTTCATTTCAAAGACCTCTTTTCACTTCATGAAAGTAAATTTTCCTTACAAAATTCTATTAAATCGGGGCCCAGGATCATTTAAACTACATCAACTTGTTACAGTTAAATATTTATATTGCCACTGTCAAGCAATATTGTATTTTAATACCGATTGCATTTTAAAAAAGAAACAATCTTGAACTTGCCAAAATAGCGTTCTTGAAAAACTTCCAAACTTATGTCAAACTCCCCTCAGCTCATGCTCTCCATGGCACTGTTTATATATTAGTCAATGTGTGTCAAGATGATGATAATTAAATTTCACTTGAATTTCAAAGACAAAGTGATTAAATTTGAACCTGAATCTCTTTAAAGGTGGCTCTCTTGTATTTCTCAGAAGGAAAATTCTACTTGAGTGTTAGGAAGAATATAATTATTTGTTCAAGATACTGGATCTTTCAAGAAACAATGCAATATTATCTCCGGTGGGAAGAGGGTAATCAGAAATTCAAAGCAGATGTCCCCTTTTGCCCCCATTCTTGGTTTAAGGAAGAAGATAGAATTTACTAGGTGGGTGCAAACTGCTGCTTAACTATCTGTCTTGGTTTCCCTATTCTGCTTGTCCTGGAATTTTCCTAGCTTCTTACTATCCTAGAACAAAAGGATGCATTGACAACAAAACTTTTGGTTGGAAAGTCTTAGTGTCAGCATTCCTCTTGCTGGGGATGGGGCAAGACCATAATCTTCTATGACAATCAAGGCTGCATTTTTCAAAAGGAGAGGCGGGTGAATGAGAGGGCCTCAGATACTGTATGTCTTCATTAAAAATATTCTGTCCCTGGCCAGTATGCTCAGTAGTTAGAGCGTGAGCCTGCACACAGAAGGGCGGTGAGTTTGACTCCCGATCAAGGGCACATACCTGGGTTGCAGGCCGGGTCCCCAGCCCTGGTCGTGGTGCCTGCAGGTGGCAATCAATGGATGTGTCTCTCTCATATAGATGTTTCTCTTTCTCTCTCTCTCCCCATCCCTCCCTTTCTTCCATTCTTTCTAAAAGTCAGTGGAAAAAATATACTTAGGTGAGGAATAACAAAAAAAAATAAAAATTAAAAAAAAATATATTCTGGATTATTTCTAATCTTCAAGCTATTTCTACTCTGAGTTTTTTGCTGTTTGTTTTAAGTTTTGTTTTTTTGGCATCTAGTATAACATTTACATACTAGGAACGAGAGCAATAGTATTTATTTTTTATTTTATTATCAATTAGGAACAGAAAATGCCCAATATTGGACACAGATGAGCCTGAGGGAAACAAACATCTCAGCCAACCAAAGAACCCTTTGCATGTATCATCATAATTTTTATTAAGCTAATAATATGTTTTCCTCCCTTATCTATCATTTGTACTTTATGATAAGTTTGGCCAGGTGAATGAAGACACCACTATTTCATTATTCAGAAGCTCTAATTTTTCTTCTGCCAATTAGTTTCCATAGAAATGACTTCATGGAGAGGATTAAGTTCAATTTCCCAATACATTGGATTTTCAGTATCAATATTATAGGTTTTATTAGCCTCAGGTGAAGTTATTTTGCCTATAAGTTTAGTATTATATCATATTTCTGTAGCATTTAATGTAAAGTTGGTATCATTACCAAAGTCAGTGTAACAAAAGAATTTTCTAAACTTTCCCAACAAAAATGTTCCTTTCCCATATACTGTATATTGTTATTTATTGGGGTAGATATGATAGGCCAGAACTGGGTGAATTCAAAATTCCATATAGATTGAGGATATAACCATTCACCTTTCCAATTTTCATAAATCAGATGAGATGGGTTCCCATTTTCGGTTAGTACTATGATAATCCTGTTTTGTTGTTGCAAGCTAACTTACATGAAAAAAAAACAGCACACACCCTAAAATATATAGCATTTATTATGTTGAAAGTATCTTTTATTCATTTAAAAAGTTTATTATTCTAAATAACATGTCTAATTGTAATTTTTAAATAAAGATTTTTGGTATTATTAATGTTGAGAAGGTAATATATGCCCATGGTATAAAACTTGAACACAAAAGTAAATACAACATAAACAAAAGTACTTTTCCACTGCAGAGCTATGGTCTCTACTACCACAGTAATTTTTATGCACAATAATCCATATATATCTGTCTAAAATGATTACAAAATGGAACATATTTTTGAAAAAGTGGGTGAAGAACATATACATCGTTTCTACATTGCTTTGCAGTCTCAGAAACTAGAAATCATAACATACCAGCTCATATAAATCTCCTCCTGCGTCTTGTCATTCTGCAGACTGACTGACCGATCTCCTATAGATGGATACATAGGCTGTTTTCCACTCTTTTGCTATTAAAAATTGCAAAAATAGGTATAAAGAATACCCTTGCTCATCTTTACATACACGTAGGAATACATATGTAGGACATATTCCTGTAAGAAAAATTGCTGAGTCCTAGGAATCCTTGATGCATAATATTAAGCTACCATCTAATAAAGTTGCCTCAATTTATGAGAATAAAAAGTCTTCATGTAGAGCATTTATATTGGTGCCATATTTTAAATAATCCTTTATTACAGTAACACTA
The DNA here is from genome assembly GCF_054644295.1 of Miniopterus natalensis. Classification (NCBI taxonomy): domain Eukaryota; kingdom Metazoa; phylum Chordata; class Mammalia; order Chiroptera; family Miniopteridae; genus Miniopterus; species Miniopterus natalensis. Next base: position 43,234,061 of record NC_142089.1, read on the forward strand.
AATAAAGCATTCATATTTATGCAACTCAGAGACTGTCCACAAATAGTAGGAGGTAAATTTATTAGAGCTGTTTTTGACCCTCCTGGTCCCTAAGCATCATATCATATAAATGTACCTATGTACAGTTATACATAACTCTTGGGATATTGAGAGCTGTTTATTTTGTATTCTCCTCTTTTTTAATTGGTTTATTAAAGTTCCAGATCTTTAGCTAAGACTTTGCAGGAACAGAAATATTCCTAAATTCCCTACTCCTAGAAAATAGTCACAACAGTAAATAGGACAAGTCTGTATTGTTTAGGGAACAAGGAGATTTTTGTTGTTTCTTTTATAAGAGTGATCCTTGTGAGAGAGTAGGGCTCTGGGTGCAGGTGACTGGTAAAAAACAAGGGAGTATTCCCTTTTTTCTACAAGAATGTTGCTGTCAAATGTGTGACAAAGAGAGCATTTTTTTTGGTAAGGATTTGAAACTCCAAATAGTTGTGTGTTTTTTAAATTCTCACCCAAGGATATTTTTTCCATTGCTTTTCAGAGAGAGTGGAAGGGAGAGAGAGAGGGAGGGAAACATCCATGTGAGAGATGTTTCACATCAACTGGTGGCCTCCCAACCAAAGTCGAGGTACCTGCCCTTGGCTGGAATCAAACCCAGGACCCTTTGGTCCATAGACCGACTCTCTAACCACGGAGCGAACCGGCTAGGGAGCTCCAAAAAAGTTTTTTTTTTTTTTTAATCCAGACTATTATGTTTCTCACCAAGAAGAGTTTTTCTGGGTACATCAAAGATAACGATGCTTTAAAAAAGCTCAAGTTTGAACAGCTGTTAGGATGCTTGCGGGAGTTCTGCTCGGAGACACGGCAAGTCCTGGGTCATTCCGGAATTTCGCGTACCTTAAACGGCAGGCTGCCTTCGGTTAATGAGAATCCAAGCTGCACACTTGGCAGCTTGGGCCACGGGTGTTGTAAGGAGTCCACACTCCGCGGCTCGCGTGCGTCAGCGCCGCCCTCAGGACAAGGGGTGCGGGCGGGCGGCGGGCGGGGAAGGTCGGGTGCAAAGGTGCGGCGAGAGGACGCGGCTCCCGGGGCCTGTTTACAGGTTCCTGTTTCATCACACCCGGCCAGTCTTTCTCCACGTCCCCGCCAACCTCGGGCCCGAGGTCACACAAACAGCCCGGGTGGCTCGCAGGCACTCTCCAGGCAGCTTCCTCCGGGCGGGGACTCGGGAAACTCGCCCGTGGGACAAACACCACGTGGAACGCGGACTCCCGCAGCGAGCCGCGAGCTCTGAACCGGGAAGGGCGGGCCCGGGGACGCTCCGGGCAACGCCTCCACTGCCAGCCAATGAGGAGCGGGGACCGTGTCGGGCTCTTCGCTCATTGGGTGGTTCTGGCTCCGCCCCCCGGGAAACGCAGCCCTCCGGGGCCGCTGAAGGCTCAGCCTCAGAGCCGCGGAAACCGGCTTTTGTGTGCTCGCTGCGAGTCGGCGACTTCTTTAGCTCCCCTCGGCCGGATCCTTCAGTGTCTCTTCCAAGCCCTCACGCCCCAGTTTCCTGGATTTATCTTCCTCGCTCGCTCTTTTCCTCTGTCCTCCCTTCGCAGCTCAGCATGCAGAAAAAAGACGTCTCCCCACACGGGTTCCTGCCCAGCTTCCAGCATTTCGCCACGCAGGCCATCCATGTGGGCCAGGAGCCAGAGCAGTGGACCTCTCGGGCTGTCGTGGCCCCCATCTCCTTGTCCACCACGTTCAAGCAAGGGGCCCCCGGCAAGCACTCGGTGAGCGGGCCCCGTCTGGGGAGGCCCAGGGTTGGGCGGGAAAAGAGAGACGGCTTGCAAATGAAAAAGGCACCCAGGGAATTTATAAAGTGGCTTATACATCAGGAAGGCAGCCGGGAAGGATGTTTGCTACATCTGTAATCCTTGCAATAAAGCTTTGTATGAGATGGTTCAGTGATCATATTTCTTTTGCTAAGCAGGACTAGAAGGAACAGTTTGTCCAGCTTGCCTTGCCATCTAGATTTGGACTTAAATGCATGCGATTCTGGCAAATTTGCAGTTCAGAAACTGAGGGTCATAACTCCTTTGAATTGCTTTTAGCAGAAACAGTGATAAAGATATATATAATGAGCCAGCTAAAAAAAAAATTAGGGGTTTTACAGCTCAGAATCAAGATCATCCCCAATAGCTGTATTCAATTTTTAATAGTTATTGAGTACTTGCTATTGAGATACATACTTACAAATGTTATGTCAGGTGTATTACATGTATTCTCTCAGATAATCCTGACAACAGCCCTACTCTGAACTAAATTCTCGTTTTTCTCATGAAAAAACTGAGATTTAGGGACAAGTAACTAGCCCAAGGCCACAGGGCTAATGAGTGGTGGAGCTGGAATTCCAGCCCTGTTCTGGAACCCCACTTGTGCTCTACTCCAATAATATTAGCAATAATCTAACTTATTACATCATTTAAGCAGTGTGGTTTAGTGATTAAAAACATAAACATGTAGTCAGAGGGCTTAGGTTTGAGTCCTGACATCACCTCTTATGAGCTGGGTGACCTTGAGCAAAGTTACTTAACCTATTCAAGCCTCAGGCTGATTCTTTGTAAATGGGTTAATAATAGTACCTACCACATAAATTGTTGATATGTATTTTAAGCTGTACCATATGTTACATTGTAATGCACCATATGCATGGTACATTATAATTGTTCAGTAGTTTGGTATTTCATGGTGTTCACATTTACACTTTTTTCCATTTGATCCTCAAAACAACCAGGTCAGAGGGCAGGGCAGGTATTACACACTTTTTAGAGAAAAGGAACAGACCCAGAGTCATAGATAAATGACAGGTAATGCTTATGAGAGAGCCCTCTTTGTTAATCACGTGGCCTTTCCCATTTTGGTAGCATACTTGATGGATCTTAGAATATTTAAAAGTTTCTGGAGTTCAGAAAAAAGTTAAATGTGCTTTGTGGGCTGTAAACCTTGATTAAACTCAAAAACCTCTTCAGTGTGTCATGCTATATTAAGTGGAAGAAAATTCTTTTAGACTTGACCCTTTGTTTTGTCAGGTAGAATTCTAAGGCATTTCTACAACTGGTTTAGGATACTTCTAGCTACTATATTTTGGAATCATTCTCTGTATACACAGCCTGTCTTCCAAGCATGTGGTTTGCGCCTGGTGCAGGGTTTTGTGAATGTGTGGCTGCTGGAGCTTCAGTACAAAAGTTAACCATTTAGCTATGATTTTAATAATTAAATGTTTTCAGAGAGCCAGCAAGGATGTAAAAATCCAGAAACTCCACTTAATACCTTAAAAAAAAAATCAGTTAAGAGCATATAGAGAATTTGAGGGGGCTGAATGAGAAGCATCTAGTTCTCCAGTTCTATTTGGAAAGCTATTGAATGAGCAAGGGGCTAGGAATTTGCCTCTAAAATAGGCTTCTCTTCGCCCGTCCCCAGACAGAGTTAAATCTCTGCAGTGAATATTTATGGAAACATGGGGTACCTTTCTGTGGCAGTTACCATATGAGTCCAAACAGTTTTTTTCTGCCTGGTAAGCACAGCTGCAGGTCACATCAATTAGGTGATGGTGGCAAGAGACGAGACTATCTGGAGCCCTATAAATTATGTCTACTCAGTTTATCAAAAACAAGGAAACGAAGCAACACAACTTAAACACACATATATATTTCTTTATAACTAATACTGGGAGCGCCTGAATAATCAGAAACAAAGGTGTAAAGAGTGGTTGTGTTTTGTTGAGTGCTACAGGAGGCCAGGGGGTAGGGGGCGGAGGGTAGAAAATTATTGAATTTTCACCAATGTTTAAATCCTGGGTTTAAATTCTGGCTGTGACACTCCCTATAATATTTGGCTTTACTTTCCTCAAAGCAGAGCATGAGGATTAAATAAAATGACTGGATGAACACAGCTAGTAGGATGCCATACACCTAAAAGGAACATAATACAAAATTTTAAGAAGTATTGTGTGGAGCTGCTTTGCCAAGACTTACTCTCTATTTTTTGAGCCCCTTTTGTAGAGCCCAAAATCTCATCCTTGAGCATTTGTAGAATCTGTTCATAGCTTCCTGTTGGAAGCTAAACAGAACTTGCATCCCTGATTTCTTAGGAAATTAACAATTTTATGAAATTTATTCCCATTTATGGATATTGAGATTGACTCTGGGAAATGCTAAGTAACTCATTGGTGTATGTAGCTCATAAGTGTCAGGTACAGAATTCTAATCCAGCTTGGCTGACTTCAGCGCCTCTGCACCACTACACTGTTAAGCTTCTGATAGCAAGACATGTCATAAAGAAATAATAAAACTTTATTATAGTAGGATGAACCCATAGTTGTGGAGTCATCTAGTTATAACTGATAATAAACTTAGATTTCTGACTTGTTTTCTTCAGGGATTTGAATATAGCCGTTCTGGAAACCCCACCAGGAACTGCTTGGAAAAAGCAGTGGCCGCACTGGATGGAGCCAAGTACAGTAAGTGATTCCCAATTCCAAGTTTGTGAAGCCTGGAATCCATTCTTATATGTATAGAGAAAACCACAGAAGCACAGAATGTAGAACTGGAATGAAATAAGGGTTAGCTAGTTCAAAACTGTTATTTTACTAAAACATTGAATTATTTCCCAAAGGTCCCACAGCTGGTAGACTATGCATATGTATGATTATTAGGTAAAAATAAATATGAATTTTCCATTTGGTATTCATGTAGATACTCTTTATCTGAAGCTGTCAGTATAAATAGATAAAAATTACCAAAGTTTTATAACACTACCTCTGAGAATATAAGCTTTCTAATATTCTGGTTCCTTCACCTGATTGTGCCTGAGAACAGCAGCAGGGTGCATTTGCACTAGGCAGGTGCCATTGATAATGTGCTCTCAGAGATTAGAGATTAATCCTTGGATCTTGTGTGTTTTTTCACAAGGGCATGGATTGCTATTAAGTCATCTTTGTATTTTTTATGTAAATGATACTAAATGAGGGCAAAATAGTGAATAGATATAAGTCTTAGGAGTTTTGTCACAGCAAGAGTGTAGAAATTAGAAATATTAATAATGTGAATTATTGGGTTTGTTTGGGATTTTGGAAAGGAGACTGGTTTTATTTTGGATGAGATTAAACACAAAAATGTCAGGCACTTTTTTCAAGTGGGATCCAGAAAACATGGTTGTTTTTAACTGAGATTTCAAGTTTAGCCATCTATGCGTTATTTATTGGACCACAGATCTGCATAGTTGAAAACTGCAATCCTCACCTGAACTTTTCTGAGAAGATTTCACAATAATTCTGTTTTCTAAGTTAATTGGATTATCCTTTCTGCTAGTCACAGGTGATTTTTTTCTCTCATCAAGGTGATCTTATTGATATTTTGTCAGGATATTTTCTTTTACAGTGTTTAATGTGCACAACGCCAGTTATTTATTTTATTTTATTTATTTTATATTTTATTTTATTATTTTATTTTATTTATTTTATTTTATTTATGTTTGTTCAACATGAGATCACATTTGTTTAAAAGAGATTCTACATTAAAAAATTTTTTGAAAAATTATTAAATTTATCAGGCATATCTCAGGTCTAATTTTGAGTTTTGTTAAATTATTTGCTCAGTTACATATCCGTGTGGTTAATGAATCATATCTTAGCTCTAGTCCTCAAAATTGAAATTTCTTTAGAGCCTGTTATTTTCAAACTGTAATTTAATTGGCAATTGGCCTTTTATTTCAGAATTTTGTAAAAAATTGTTTCCTTGAGGTGTTTCAGAGAAATGTTATATAACCAAAGTAGATTTATATATTTTTTATTATATAGATATTTCATCTTCGAAATTGAAAGGAGGATTTTGTCCCGGGACTTCTTAAGACTTGTAGTTGTGATGACTGTCCTATCAACAGAGAGAGGGGCACAGAGTAATGCAAGTGAAGACTGTAGGTGTTTTTAACCTATTGGCCTGACTTTTTGGTTTACTCTAACTTGGTTTTTATTTTAGGTTTGGCCTTTGCTTCAGGTTTAGCAGCCACTATGACTATTACCCATCTCTTAAAATCAGGAGACCAAATTATTTGTATGGATGATGTGTACGGAGGTAGGTGACCTCTCACATTCGTGTTGTGTCAGCTGGTATTTAAAGATAATAAAGGGGGCCCTGAATTATATTAACGATGTTGCCAAGGTTATTGATTGTGATCTTCGAAAGGTGTAATGGACACCTCCCTGCTGGCTCAGGCTTGGTAAAAGAGGAGTTTAAATACTTAGGTCCATGCTCTGGAACTGCTTATAAGAGAGACTGAACAGTAATAATTTTATTCAAGCTGCTGGAATGAGGATGCAGGGCTTGATCAACTTTTAGACGTATTCTGCTCTGGGGAAGACAGTGTTTAAGGGGACAATGTTCTAGTGTAATTTAAAATTTTGACCAGCAATGAAGAGGAGCTGTTGTAACCCAGGTCACTCTCAAAAGAGCTTAACTCTAACCACCCCTTCACCCTCCCCCACTTTTGGTTTTAGGGAACCTTTTGAAAATCTGTTGAAAGTTATGTCCCCTGTCTCCCCTGAAGAGTATACTTAAGATGACACCCAATGCTTATCATTTTAATTTTAGGGACAAGGGGTCTGACCCCTTGAAGCCCATCAATGGATCCAAATTTAAGAAGTTTTGTTCTAAAGAGTGTAAATGCAAGTTAAAAAGGGGAGAGGAACATCTGTAATACTTTCAACAAGAAAGATAAATTTTTAAAAAATCGAGTTATTTAAAGTGGCAAATGAGTAGGTAAAGAAGGCAGATTACCCGTACCCTTGCTTAAGCAAGACGGATTTTTGTGTTCAAACCAACAGCAAGATTTTGTGTAAATATACATGTATGTGCCTGATGCTTCCAAATAATTAAAATGTGACTTCTAGAATATTATTATCCTATTTGGACAAAAACTTACATCTGTAAGTTCTTTGAAGGAAGGGACTCACTCATCAGAAATTACAAAGTGCTGTGTGTTTTTTCTTAGGTTCCTATGATAGTTTGTTAAATTGAAATGATAAAATCTCAGACCTTTAGCTACTTTTATAGTGCATTATAAAAACCTTATGGCAAATATAGCACAAAGTCTTGAAAATTGCTGTTGACTTTTAACAATTATTTATATTTTCAATCTTTATTACCCAAGGCCAGTCTCTACAGAACATCAAAATCCAGTATATTTTGATCAGAGTATTTGTCTTTTTTATTGTTGTTCAGCTGTTAATAATAGTTTTCCCTTTAAATTTTGCATATGTAAAAATCAAATTCCAGAACAGTGCTTATAAAAGAAATTATACTAAGTTGAATAATTTATCTTCTTTCACTATAAAATTCTAAGAGTTTGATTTACATTGTCTCATTTTTCTATTAAAGCGTTCAGAACCATGTGACAAAAAGATTGAGAAAGTACGAAGAATAACAACTAGTTTTTTTTTTTTTCTATTACCAAAGTATAATCAGATTGAAAATTTATTTTGAACAATTCATCGATATTGGTTCATTTATTTTAGATTTGAGTACTAGGAAGAAATTGTTAAAAAAGACACTGATGCTTTGGGGAGCATGCCCCTTAATATTTGAAGGATAGAGATTGTGTATTTTGAGAAACATTTTCTGCTTTATGTCACTTGGTATGGATAATCAAGTATGTTTTATTTGACTCTTTAACTTAAAAAAACCCAAGCCTTATGTCTTTACAATATTTGATAGCTAAACTATTTAACCAAAGTAGAATTGCTCTTAGTTGTATTTTTCTTGGTGATTGATGTTTCCTTATATTTTTTAAGTGATTATACCTGTAAGGAGTGAACATTTCTTAATACAATATCCTTTCCATTTTACCTGATTCTCTCCTCCTCAGGTACAAGCAGGTACTTCAGGCGGGTAGCATCTGAGTTTGGATTAAAGATTTCTTTTGTTGATTGTTCCAAAACTAAATTACTAGAGGAGGCCATTACACCTGAAACCAAGGTAACTCGGTTTTGTGTTGTCTTTTTCCCCTGTGATGTTTTGTTTTCATTATTTCTGTTTACTCGGGGACATAACTTAAGTCTGAATAACAAACTTTATTAGAAACCTTTGGAAACCCTCGACAAGAATAAGAGGTCTGGTGTCTCCTAGGTGTTATAGCATAATGATTAGGTACTTACATTCTGGAGTGGGATCTAAATTCTAATTCTGCATCATAGTTGGTATATGACAACTGGCAAATTATTTAACCAAAGTCTCAATTTCTTCATTTGCAAAATGGAGATAATTATACTTGCTTTATAGAAAGGTTGTGTGAATTAAATGAGATAAGGCTTATGAATGCTTAGTACAGTTCCCAGTGCATAACTGTTAAAACCTTCGTTAGCAAAAGCACACGATTCTTAACTGCATTACCAAGCTAGTATTGGTAACAGAAGTCATCACAGAAATTGGGTTACAGAAAAGAAAGCTTGTTAAGCCCCCCAAGCCCCAAGCATAATGGCTTTTTATAAGGGTTCTATGGGATACTTAAGTAAAAGAATAGAAGTAGAGAAGGGCCCCTAGCAATCTTTAGCCTCCACCCTGGGAAGCCTGTTTGCCACCGGAAGGTGTGTTGTGCCTGAGTGAAAGGCAATCGAGATATACTTTCTTGGGAACTCATTTAAATTCTGCATGGGTAGAAGAAGGTCCAGTGTCTTTAATAAGTCAGCCCTTTCCAACTGTTTGCTAATGATTAAAAGGTTTGAATTGTGCCCAAGAGTATGTTGCAATGACTGCTGAAAAATGAAAATCTTTTCTCACACGTGTTTTCTGCAGTAAAACTCTAGAATTTTTGTCCATTTATATAGGTAATAAAAGAAATAGTAACTCTTTTAACAATAAAATTCTTTTCTTTGGTCTTTTAAATAACTATCAAGCATTGACTATGTGCCTGAATTGTGCTAGATTTTGGAATATACGGATATACATGATTCTGTCTCTTTTTTAAGTGAGCCGTAGCCAGGTTTCCTGTGGTGTGTGTGTGACATTTCTTCTTCACTCTAAAACCCATGCTCTTCAAGTCCTTGGTACTTATAATTTCTAGTGCATCTGGCATTATTTAAGTTAATAATACCGACATTTTTGGCATTACAGAGATAGTTCTCTTTAATGAAAATTCTGGGATATAACCTTAGATAATCTATGTTATCACTGAGAACAACATTTCCACACTCTGAATTATGTCTTTAGAATACATTCTCTCTTCTTATGGAAAATAATTACAATAATTAACCTGTGTACTTTTTTGCTTATATGTATATCATATCTCTTGATCTTTACAGCAACTCTGTCAGGTAAATATTACCAACTTCATTATACAGATGAAGAATTTGAGGAGCATAGAGGGCAAGTTAGCTATGACCTCAGAAATTTATGGGGGCCTAGGATTTGGATGTGAACCTTCCAATTTCAACTCCCGGGCTCTTCTGATGTAGCCTCCCAGATGGTCACAATATATGGGATGTATGTTTGTGCAGTGTTTTTTTTTAAATAAACTATTGTCATTTACTGAATTGTTTTAGCTTGTTTGGATTGAAACCCCCACAAACCCTAACTTGAAGATGATTGACATTAAAGCCTGTGCACAAGCTGTCCATAAACGCGGAGACATCATTTTGGTCGTGGATAATACTTTCATGTCCGCTTATTTCCAGGTAAGTGCAAATAACTTTTTTGGTATGATTAGTGGACTACACAGATACCTGTAATTGGGTTGAAAAGATATTAACTAATGGTGGAAAAGGCCCAATTATAATTCTTTGTCTAATCAATAACTATGATTAGATTTTATGAGTTTGAAAATGATTTTAATGTAAACAAGTCCTTCCTTCCCTTAGGTTAATGTCTTGCATGGGGCTTTGTGTATTTTAACTGTTGTCTTAATTAAAGCTTTTAGGTTTTCTTAGGACATGTAAACTCTCCAAAGGTGTGACCTTATTTTGTGATTGTATCTGTCAGTGCCTTGGGTGTAGTAGGGACTTGAATGTTTATGTGCTGGTTGCAAGTTAGCAATATTATTTTGCAGTCATTCCTAATGTTTTTATCTGACCAGCCTTCCAAATAAAAGGAAAAAAAACAACTCGCTGTACTCTGACATCTCAATGTATGCCACACATACTTATTTCTTCATTTCTCTTCCTTCTTTCTGATTTCTCTTTCCAGCACCCACAAATTATGTGTAGAACTTTCTATCTTAACCTTATTTGTTATGAACTTTATGTTTCACATTGTAGCTCTAAGTATTTAGAATGCACCTTTTAGACCATCCTTCCCTACCTACCCCCCTACATACATCTTTCCCCTCCCCCAAACCTTCCCAATTATCCTTCATTTCTTTCCCTTTTTTCTCTTATTTTTTCCAGATTCTTCCATTCTGTTCTGTTTGGTTCCTTTTGGTAGATCTTCTTGGGATCTCTGTAACTGAGTAGTTGTCTGCCCACCCCCAGCCCCTCTCCCTCTCTTCCCTCTGAGTAACCTGACTTTGTTTCCTTTCCTTTTTAGGAGTTACCTTCTCCCAGCTCTTTCCTTCCTGCCTGTACCATGTGGTCCATTCTTTTTTCAGAAACCCCAGCACATTTTCTTCCACTCTTCAATCAGGCACATGTTTACAAGCTCAATTGTTTACATTTCCCCCTGTCAGTCCTGGGTTCCTGAAGCCAGGCCAGGCGTCTGCCTTCATGGGACCGGCTGACTCCCTGGAAAGCTGCATAAGCCTGTTCTCCACCATCCGTCCTTTGTATGCAGAAGGCACCCCCACGCCCTTCCCCTTGTCCACTTTAATTCATCTCTAGGTCACTTATACTACCCAATACAATGTAAATGCCATGTAAGTAGTTGTTAGACTGTATTGTTAGGGAGTAATGACAAGAAAAAAAGTCTGTACACTGTTCAGCCCAGACACAACCATTTTAGGCCTAACTACATAGTATCCATCAGCAACAGTATAACTTTCCCCCCCAAATGTTTGGTTGGTTGAATCTGCAGATGCAGACCACGAATATAGAGGGCGGACTGTGTCGTTAGCTGCTTCCTGTTACAAACCTTGCAACAGAAGACCTCGGAAGGCAGTCCACTTCTAAGTGAAAATCTCCTGGCCTTATCTTTTTGTCCCAGGCGTTTTTCACTCTTAGATAATCTTTCTCTCAATCCCTGACCTGTATACCTCTGGCAGTAGGCCAGTTAATACAGCGTAGCTGTGATCTGGCTGAGTCACAGTGAGTCCTGCATATTCTCAAAGACACGGCGTGCGTTGTTTTAGCCTGGGCCTGTCCAGGTTACTCATCAGGCTCGGCCCTCTTTCTCCTAGTACCAGTCACTAGAATAGGTCCAGTTTTTCTACCTTCCTGAGGCCGACATCACATTGCTTGCGACAGGGATGGCAATTTGCTTCATTTCAATCTGGATTCATTCCTGTTGAGTTAATCAGAATTACACTGTTTCTAGGCAAGCACATGTATTGGTTCTACAAAGCAAATCCTCTGAAAAGGTTCTCATTGTTTTATCATCATGAAAACTGGATATATTCTTTTTCTTGCCTGACTTTTGTCCTCTGGATCTTCTGTAAGTCTCACGAAAGGCAAAAAGGACAGATTTACCAGTATAAGGTTTTAGAGTAGAGCTTCTGGGTTCAGGTGGTCTGGGTGGGAGTCCTGGCTCTACCAGGTTTTTAATCTGAGTGATCTATTTTATTTCTCTAAGTGCCTTTTCATCATCTGTACAATTAGAGTCACAAAGGTACTAATTTTATTGAGTTAGGTGAAGTATTTTACACAGTGCTTCACTGGGTTATGTAAAATATTTAACATGGTTCTTGGCACATAATAAGATCAACAGATATGAGTTACTGTTTTTTTTGTTGACCGTAGAGTTTATAGAATGCTAGTCTTGGAAGAGGCCTTAGACATTGTCTAGTTTGACTCCATCACTTTAAAAATGAGCAAACAGATATGTAGAGAGTGCTTTGAGCAGTACCCTACTTAAAACCTGTTTATGAGCCCTGGCCCAGTGGCTCAGTTGGTTGGAGCGTCGTTCCCATTCACCAGTGGGCTGAGGGTTTGATTCCCGGTTGAGGCGGGTATGGGAGGTAACCCATCAATGTTTCTCTCAAAAAAAAAAAAAAAAAAAACAAAACAAATAAAACATACCCTCTCGTGAGGATTAAAGAACAAAAAACAAACAGTTGTTTATGAAACATGCATAGCAACCTGCATTAATACCTTCCAAAGATGAAACAGCTAGTGAAGCTAACACACACACACATGCTCTCTCTTTATTTTATTTTTTAAAAATATATCTTTATTGATTTCAGAGAAAGGAAGGAAGAGGGAGAGAGAGAGAGAGAAGCATCAATGATGAGAGAGTCATTGATCAAGCCCGCAACCCGGGCATGTGCCCTGACCAGGAATCGAACCCCGATCGCCTGGATCCCAGGTCGATGCTCAACTGCTGAGCCATGCCCGGCTGGGCCATGCACTCTCTTTAAAGAAAATATAAGTGGAAAAATGTTGATAATATATTATTTAATGAATAAGTTGATTATATAAAAAACTTTTAAGACTAAAGGATTAATTTGCAGGACAGTCAGGTGAGGGAGAACAATCCAAACAAGTTTATTTATAAGTGATTTAAACTTGGCAAAACTAGTATAATAAAAGAATAATTAGCAGTCAAGATCACAGCAAACCAAGTGAATAAACACAGCATATACTGCCGGGTTTTAATGATTAAAAACCCAAGAGATTTTTTATCTTACTTGACGTAACCATTGCTGAGTGTTCATGTTAATCACCTTACGTGTTTACTGAATCATAAGAATGCCAGCATTTCTGCTGTAAGCCATAAACTTAGGGGCCAGTCAGTAATTGCTCTAAAAAAACAGGTTCAGGAGACCTGTTGGCCTGAGTTTATCTGCTATTTCTAAAAAATTTGCCTGTGGCTTGACTATTGGATTGGGTCCAAAACTTTGTGTTTTTATCTGGGGGGAGGGAGGAAAGGGAACAATAATATCAGAGGTCCTGGAAAATTTTAAGATTGCATATTTTTGAAAAGTTATAATAGGAATGGCAGTTACTATAGCAAACAGGCAAGTAATGAAGCATACTTTCAAGTGATTTCTTATTTAAAATAAAAACATTTGTTCTTTTCAGCGACCTTTGGCTCTGGGAGCTGACATTTGTATGTATTCAGCAACAAAATATATGAACGGTAAGACAAGTGGAATCTGTACTTTGAATTTTCTTTTCCATGGATCGATGAAAATAGCACAGGGCTTGACATTTTGATTCCTTTTCTATTATTATTATTCAGGTTTTCTCGGTGACTCATGTAGAAAGTAAAAAGAAAAAATTATACTTTAATTAAATAGATTTCATTTATAGCAGACCAAACTACGCTCATGATTTTTGAGCAGAGGTTTACAATTTACTATAAAAGATTATACTTTTATCCTGCTTACATCTTTAAATGAAACATTTACTTTTTATATGACTTTTATTATTTTAGGCATGGCTTTTGCTATTGTCCGATTGAATCAAGTTTATTTAAATTTATTCTATAGGGCTTTTTTTCCAGAGAGTTCTTTCAAGTGAAAGTTACAGTTTAGAAATTATAAGTTGAAGTAAAAGCATACATTGTTTTTAACGTAATGGTCTTTGTTTTGTTTTAGGCCACAGTGATGTTGTAATGGGCTTAGTGTCTGTTAATTCTGAGAGCCTCCATGATAGGCTCCGATTCTTGCAAAACTGTAAGTATGAAAAAGTTTGGATTATTTTATGCTCTCAGAGGGGCTACATTTAATCTTTGTATTTCTACTAAATGTTGTGAAATGATAGCATTCTACTAATTTAGAGAGAAATGAGAAATAGAGGTAAAAAATTTGGATCTTTAGAGGAGAGTTAGAAAAACTGGATTATAATGATATTGTTATAGCATAACTGGGCTTTACAACCTGACATGCAGGGTGCGTTTTGTTATTTTTCAAATCCATGCTGATTTTGAACATAATGTGCTAAAGCCCAAGTGAATTTTTAGTTTTAAGATCTAATGGATTTTTTCTTTTCTTTTTTTAAAATAACAAACCTTTGGTATGGTGACATTCTTATACTATACTTTTTATATCTGAAATGGTGAATTTTAAGTAGCACTTAAGATATAAACTTAAATATTTTTCAACAGATGTCTACACATCACTTCCTGTTTAGATTGTTTAATTATCTCAGTCTCCGCAGGAGTTATTTGAAGAGACTTTGATTATTACAGTTTGACAGACACTTAAGATACAAACATAATTAGGGATAAAAATACCCTTCTAAGAAATAAGTATTAAAGTAACAAAAGGGAGGGAAACCAAAACTTACTGCTTGGTAAGTTTCTTTTTTTGTTGTTGCTGTTAACCCTCGCCGGAAGATATTTTTTTCCATTGATTTTTAGAGAGAGTGGTGGGATGGAAGTGAGGGAGGGAAGACGAGAGAGAGAGAAAAACGTCGATGTGAGAGAGACACATCGGTTGGTTGCCTCCCACATGCGCCCCCACCCAGGTACGTGCCCTTGAGCCCTTGACCGGGAATTGAACCTGCGACCCCCTGGTGGGCAGGCTGACGCTCTAACCACTGAGCATGCCGGCCAGGGCACTTGATAAATTTTGTTGGTAAAAAGTAGAAGTTTGGTCCACATCCTGGAGGCATTTAAAGTCATAGGCTGCTTTAGTCAAAAGCTAAATAGAATGTCTGTAGAACATTCAGTAATAAGGGGGGTTAACTGCTTTTTTCTCTATGTGTTGTAATGCTTTTTCAAAGAAATACAAGGTTCAGCTATGTGAGTATGTGATTTTATTAAGATCGTAGAAAAGCTATTTATGTTCATACTCCAAAAGTTACTGTTTGTACATAGTTCTCAGCAAATTCATTTTCCCTATCATTTTAAAGCCCATTTCTCTAAGCATAACTTATGCTTCATTCTCATGCTTCTGATTTGATATATTAACTCCCCCACCTCTAAAACTCAAGACACACTATAATGAAAAAGAGGGGTCAGAGAATTTTGTGAGTTCCTACCCACCTTCAACACTAACCCAGGACATATTTATTTTGCAGCAATTGGGGCAGTCCCCTCTCCTTTTGATTGTTACCTCTGCAGTCGAGGTCTGAAGACTCTACAAGTCCGAATGCAGAAGCATTTTGAAAATGGAATGGCAGTCGCTCAGTTTCTGGAATCAAATCCTCTGGTAGAAAAGGTCATTTATCCTGGTACGTTAATCTGATTTCTAAGCACATATTCTTGGGATTATAAGGCTTATCCTAAGCATCCTGAGTAAGTAACATTTATTGGTAAGTTAGGTGCTTTCATATTTTTTCATGTTCATTAATGATTGAACGCTGCTGTGTGTCAGGCCCTGTGGTGGGTCTGGTGGTAAAGAAGACAGACATGGTCTCTGGCCTTGTGTTGCCTAGAGTCCAGAGGACGCCTGGATGTTAAGAAATCAGTCTTATGCATTAGATCGGCAATTTTCAACCTTTTTAATCTCATGGCACACATAAACTAATTAATAAATTCTGCAGCACACCAAAAAATATATTTTTGGCCAATCTGACAAAAAAAAAAAAGGTATGCTTTTGATTCATTTATACCAGACAGTGATTGTTGTTTTGGCTGTTGTCATTTTTCATTTGACAATCTAAGGAAAAAGAAGTCAGCACACGGGAGCAAATCGTCAGGCATTGCATGTTTAAAATTTTTTGCAGCACAAATTTTTGTTGAAAATCGCTACATTAGATGTTCCTGTGATGGTCTTTAGCTTGCGAGTTTGTTCTACCTGTTGCAAGAGCGCAACATTGTGCTTTCCAGTTGTTTTGCATATAGTCAGTCTTACCAGCCTGCTATTCTGCATTAGCTCTAACTTTCATCTGGTTTAGATTGGAACTTGATACATCTCAGTTAGAGATTTGATACTTATACTCACCAAAATCCCCCCAAAGCTCTCTTCCTTTTTAAATTCCTTCACATCTCACAACCTGAAGGAACACTCATGTGAAGTTAGCTGACTTACATGTTTACTGTTTGAATTTATTTTACCAGTTGTTTGAATTGTGGTGGTCTTAAGAAAATAGTTATTTGAAACTCTTTGAGATATCTAGCCATGTAATCTTAGGTGCACAGGAGAATTAAGCCTGATCCCTTCCCTCAAAGAACTTTACTAAGCTAAGGCAGAAATACAGGGTGGGGCAAAGGTAGGTTTGCAGCTATTCTATGGAAAATAATACAACAATTAATAAATAATAATACAAAAATAAACTGTGTTTCATGTACTCACAACTGTAAACCTACTTTTGCCCCACCCTGTACGTATGAGATTAAGTGCCCTATACGCACCTGGGTAAAGAGGTGTACATTTTGAATGAAGGAAGGGAGAAACGTTTTGGTCTGAAGTATGGGTCGCATTTGTTAAAAAGGCTTGGACAAGGCATTTCAGATTCATTCAGTAAATATTATTAATTGCCAGCTATGGACCAAGCTTTGTACCAGCAACTGGAATCCAATAATCAACAGAAGAAATGGATTTTTCATGGAAAGACACCAGGTGTCAGACCAGTGGGGTCAGACCGGACCTGGGTTCAGCAACCTCGGTACTTGAGTTCTGGCTAGGAGAGAATTCAGAGCCAAGACTCCAACTATAAAAGAATATTTATTTAGAAAATCACAAAGGTAGAAGTAATTCATAGGAGAAATGGGCTGAGGAAACAAGTTATAGAGGCAAAGAAAGGGCCCTTGGAGCTTGGGAGTGAGGAAGGTAAAGGTGACCTGCCTGGGGGGGATGGGAAGGGAAAGGGGGGAAAGGAAAGGCACTGGTGCTCTCGACGGAGGGACAGCTGGGTTCTCATCCTAAGGGTTTTAAGGATGGAGATTTTAGAGGAAGTCCCAGGGGAAGATCTCAATAGATTCAGCGGCTTTCCTGGTGTGTCCTTTCTGGGTCCCGGTCTCTGCCGATTGATTGATTGATTGATTTTTCTGTGCCAGGGCAGAGGGTCATTATCCAGTGCAGCTGGTCCTGAGGTCAACCTTGGCGTTGCTTGTCTGGTTTTGCTGCTTTTCTGGGTCTGGAACTGAAATACAACTGAGGCCTAGATGTTATCTCTAGGGAGGAAAGGTCCGGGGTTTCCAAACCAAATGACCAGTGATACACTAGGGAGAAAAGGTCACCCTGGGGACGAGGTCCCACCCTACAATTGTCCTTTGCTAGGCACCCAGGGATTTCTACCCTGGTGACCTTCTGTACCTGGCCCATTGTCCTTGCTCTGCTCATGTGTGTCCAACTGCCTATTACAGAAGGCTGGTGAATAAGACAGATATTAAGCAGGACCATACAGAAGGATGTAATTAATGAGGGGTAGGGCAGTCAGCGTGGAGAATGTTCCAGGTTATAGGACAGCAGGGACAAAGGTCCTGAAATGAAAAATACAGTGTGCTACTTCTGTTGTAAAGAAAACAGGTGTGGCTAGAGCGTGGAGAGCACAGGAAACACAGGTCAAAATGAAGCTAGAGAGAGACGGGGGCCAGAACAAGTAGCCAGCTGTGACCGTCCTGTAAAGCTCGTTCATTATTAGGCTTATTTGTAGTTTACTGAGCAAATGGTGATTTTTGTTTTGTTTTGAAATTGCATGTTTGACTCTAAAATAAGACTTTGTTACAGGGCTGCCCTCTCATCCTCAGCATGAGCTGGCAAAGCGTCAGTGCACAGGTTGCCCAGGCATGATCACCTTTTATATTAAAGGCACTCTTCAGCATGCGGAGACTTTCCTCAAGAGCCTAAAGGTAAACGTTCAAGACAGGTTCATTATTTCTCGCTTCCACCGAACTCAGGTTAATGTTTTTGTACCTGCAAGTCACAGTTGACTTCGGGGTGGTAGCAGATATCCGAATATGTTTATTTATTTAGCTCTCCAGATACTGCCATCAATTTGAGAGAGCCAGAATGTTCCAATGCATTGGTTTTCCAATTTACTTAAAAGTAAACCCCGTTTGCAGATGAAATATTATGTGAGACCTCCAAGTAGCGTGCCGTTAGCGCGATGCCCAGGGCTGTGCTGAAATCCAGCCTGAGAGTGGCTTTCCGAACCCTGTGCCTCCCAGGCTGCATCTGCCTGGGGTGAGGGAAGGGAGGTCTTGGTCTAAGTTTCACAGTGGCTGCAAATTTTCAGGGGGCCGAGGGGGGGCGGGTCTACCAGATTAGTCAAAGCGCTACTGGTATCTAAAATTTGTCTACATCTAAAATCAGAACGATAGCAGCGCATGTTTTATTTAGTATGACTGTGAGAGTAATTTTTAAAATTCTATGATATGATAACGCTAACTACCAAAGCTGAGTTCTTTTTTCTTATATTGGGGGGGGGGGAGTTAAATGGATGTATTAATTTAATAAGTGATACATATTAACAAATGAGTGTTTAGACATTTAGATATTTTTATTTAAAGGGTAATCACAGAGCTAGGTCTCTAGGTTTTAGAGCTCATGTTGAGTATTATTTAAGTATAGGGCCAAATAGGAAGGTGTAGGAGATTCGCCTTTTATCAGCTTTTAAGGTTTTAAAAGTTTATACATAATATGTCTAATTAATGAAATTGTTACGGATTTTATTCTCATTTTTTTTGCCTGACTTGCTTGCCCAACTTACAGTTTTGTCATTATCACTGTTTCCCATATCTGTCCTAGGGCCATTTTATTAAAAACGTTTGTTTTAGGTTTTTGTATTTTTATTTCAGTGGGAGATCTAAATTAATATTTTCTTTGCCGTAGTTATTTACTCTGGCTGAGAGCTTGGGAGGATATGAGAGTCTTGCTGAGCTTCCGTAAGTATATTTTTCTTTCTCTTAGTATTTTAACTTTGATGTCAGTTTTAATGATCATTTGGGAAAGGAATATGATAAAACCAGAAATAATTCAAGATATTTAATGTTCAGAACACCATGGTACTATTTAATCAGAATGGATTCTAACTCCATAGAGTGGAGACTGATGAGATCTAATGGAGGCTACTTTTCAGCATCCTCCCAAATTTATTTCCATCCCCCTTCTGTCTGAAGGAGATTCCAGCATAATTGTATGTTAGGCCTTTGGCCCGTGGCTACTTGTTCTATCCCACTCTGCCCTGGGAGGGAGGCTGGTGACTGCCCTGGAAGGGCCGATTTCAAGCCTCCCTGGGAAATGCGGAATGTGTCTCTGATGAAACACCTTCATGCCTTGATCATCAGAGGAGGTTCCCAGCTAGATATCATCAAATATCTTTGTTCCTGGCCAGACAACAAGACGTCAGTTCTTGTCTTCTTGAAGGACAGATTTCAATCAAGAGACAAAGTGTACAAAAGGAAGCAAGAATTTATTGACCGCAGCAAAAACACACTTAGGACAGTAAAACAAAGGGCACAGAAGAGGCAATGGGAGAGCCTAGGCGGGGCTGCCTTGGCTCACTGGGAAGCCAGAGAAAAGGGGGCCTTGGGGACAGGTTCAGGGGGTTAGCCCGGGATGAGCTGCCGCTGCCCATTGCTCCCCTGGTTGCAAGTCTCACTGGGTCCCTTGGAGGTTAGGGGATGGGAGCCTGTGGGGGAAGGAGAGGGGGAAGGAACGGCGCAGGTGTGCTCCCTGGGGCAGTGCGCGCTGGGACTGTTTTCAGGGGTTTTAAAGGCCGCATTTAGGGGAGGTCTTAGGGGAAGATCAGTAGAAAGTTGATGCTCCAAAATGAGGTTTATTTTCTTAATTTGTCTGCCCTTGGGTGTGGTTGGCAAATGGCACTAGTTGGATCTCTGTTATCTGTCTCCCTGGGTGGGGTGATTTAGGCTATTTACCCTCTGGTTGTGGAGAAGTGCAAACCATTTACTCTTTTAAAAAAAATATGTTTTACTGATTTCAGAGAGAGGAAGGGAGAGGGAGAGAGAGATAGAAACATCAATGATGAGAGAGTCATTGATCGGCTGCCTCCTGCACACCCCCGACTGGGGATCGGGCCCGCAACCCGGGCATGTGCCCTGACTGGGAATCAAACTGGGATCTCCTGGTTCATGGGTCTAGGCTCAACCACTAAGCCACCCAGGCAACCATTTACTCTTAAGTGTCCTTGGTTTAGGGAAGATAGGATTTATTAGGTGGCTGCAAACTGCAGTTTAACTATCTGTCTTGCCTTCCCTAGCTTTTTACTATCCTATAACATCTTTTCTTTCTGTTCAGCCTTGAATGGCTTCATGTTGTTTGCAAGGTAAACCCAAACCCAACTTGTTATTCCTGGACTTCACTGTCTGACCCAGTGAATTCATTTGATTTTTATTAAAGCACCAGAAGATATTACATATGAAGCAGCCTAAGATTAGACAGTGCAGCACGTTCTTTTACAGACAAAGAAAGAAAGATTCAGAAAGTTTTGCCAATTACTCAGATTTCACGTAGGACTATGTTAGCAAGGTAGCTCTTGAGGCTTTGCAATGAGGGGAGGTAAAAGCAGCCTGGACCTGGATTTGATCCAATTACTTAACCTTTGAGCTTCAATTTTTTAATCCATAAAATGGGTTTAATAATTAAAGTAACAATGATCTCTTATTGATTACATGTCCCACCAAGCATTCCTGAACTATATCCTGACTTCATTATATGTTACCGTAACCATATACTGTAATTATTGCAGGGATCAGTAAACAGCATTACCTAATAATTTTCAACTGTACTAAATGCACGTTGTATGTTTCCGTGTTTTAATTTCTATAAACATCTGTGGAATAACTATGTTCTAGAACCATTGTACTGAGAGGTATCAGCGATTCCCAAAATTTAGGCACATTTTCTGCCCTCATAGTAGTTTATAGTTTCTGAGGAGAGTTAGGCGATTTCTCAAAGTTAAAAAAAAAGATGCCCAAATGATGATTCATATAATTAACATAGCACCTGTAAGTTTTGTTAGTCTTTCAAGGAAATGCCTGCTAATAAGTCCAGATGCATAAGAGGGCACACTCAGCATATGAAATTGAGTTATTTTTTATAGTAATGAAAGGGTTATTACTTTAAGGGGAATTTTAAAAATAAAACTCTCCTGATTTGTTTAGAGATTTGGTTTAAAGTTGCTTGGCCCTCAGACGCTCCAGCTAGGCCATAGCCCGGATGCCAGTAGATGAGTGAATTTAGGTCAGAGCTTGTCTGTTCTATCGCCCTCCTTCTGTGTCTCCCAACTCGGCTGCAACTAGTGCAGCATTGCAATAAGGGAGGAGGGAAGCCGAGCCAGTGTGTACTGAGTTAGTCTCCCAGCCTGAATACATGTGTTTCCTGACCTTAGAAAAGTTGTTTATACTCTCTCCACCTCAGTTTTCTCAATTGTAAAATGTGGATAATACTGTGCCCAGCTCTTGGGGTTGTTGTGAGAACATGGGGAAAAATAATTCCTCATCTAATGCTTTGATTCATATTAAGAGCTCAGTAAATGTTGACTACTGTTATGAATTATTTTTTATTGGGCATATGCTATATTACAGGTACATTCCAGGTACTTGTAAGTGCTTTGTTTATGTTCCTTCCGTTAAGGACTGTGACAAACTTTTAAGATAGATGTTATATCCAATTTTTATCCATTAAAAATGAATTAATGCACATAAATGACATGTCTCATGATAAGCTTAGAAGTGATAGCTACTGTTATTTCACATAAGGAAATCGACTCTGAGGACAGGTAAGTTTTACAAGCCCATACAGCCAGTATGTGGAGGGCCTGAGATTCATACCCAAGTCTAGGTTCTTATTTCTACCTGTGCACTCTCTTTTAAGAAATTAAGAGCCTGAAAAGGCAGAACATTTTAAGGAGGATGTTTGGGTGTAAAACTTCATTAGAGTGATGAAAGAAGATATCCTTACTTTGACCATGACTGAGATTTTCTTTCCATGGGTCTGAAGTGAGATGGAAGAAAGCAGCTTAGGCATCGATTTTGCTGGTAGTGTGCAGGGGAAGGTTGAGCACTGGTGGCAATGTGCATATTAGGGCTCATAGAGACTGTAAGCTCCTTGATGCCTCAGCCCACAGAGCTTTCTTCCTTCTGAATTCTGGTGGCCCTTCTTGTCGCACAGGCTTGCCATTTGCTGTTGGCATTTTCTGTTTTGTGAATTGTCATAGCCTTTAGCTCCTGCTTTTTTATCTAGGGTAAAGAAAATAACTCATTCTTTTTGGTTCCCCAGTTCTTACGATACTGCCTGACCCATAGTAGGTGCTTTACCTTTACACATGTGTTGTGTGCCAGAATTCCTAATGCACACTGACTGTTACTAGTGATCCTGGGTTGCCTTTTCTGGATCTGCCTCAGAAGGTCCAGTTCTGGATTGATTCATTGATCCGGAAGAAAATTAATTCTGACTGGCTCTTGGTCCAAGTGGCATCGTTTAAGTCCAGCTGGTTGATCGTGGGGTATATGATTTCTGACCAAGGCCTCATTCAGACAAGGTGTTAAAATCCACGCACTGGAGGCTATGTCCTTCCCCCCTGCATGGGGATGCTTGACTGGCACCTTCGGTGTCTGGATTTAGTATACCTTACTGATACTGTAAAAACAATAAAAGATCTTAGAGTCCACTTAAAAGAATGACTAGAAAAGATAATATTAAACAATCTTCCCCTCCCCCTGTTTTTTTGCCTATGAAAAATTATAAGTGTATGAAGAATGTGATATTTAGAGTAGGAAAAATTGGAAGATAATTGCAATTTATGAGACAGGAATATGCCTCCGCCGATATAGTATAGTGATGAAAAACGTGCTCACTTTCCCTTCCAGGGCGATTATGACCCATGCATCAGTGCCTGAGAGCCACAGAGATGCCCTTGGAATTAGCGACACTCTGATCCGCCTCTCCGTGGGCTTAGAAGATAAAGAAGACCTACTGGAAGATATAGATAAGGCTTTGAAGGCGGCAGTAAGTCTTTAGTGTGTGTGGCTGTGTGTGCGTAAGGGTGCCTGCTTATTCTTGGGGGTGGGGCTCACTATATTTTTTAAAGAAAGGCCTTGCTCTGAACTCTTAAAGGTTTGCTCTTCTCTCCCTACAGTAAACAAGGTTTATAAATGTGCAGGAAACTCAGTTGAAGCTCAGATTTAAAACATGATTGCATCCAGAAAAGCCCTTAGGGGAGATGGTGACATCATTGCCTGTTTAATAACCTATTTTTGTTGTGCACTGTTCTTATAGCACCCTCCAAAGGCACGTTGAACCTAGCACACCCAGAACTGCAATTCGAAGTTGCTTCCTGAGAGATCAAATCTTCCGACTAATCGAATGGACCATTAATGAACTTCTGTAGAATTTTCAAGTGGAAATTTTTAAGGCATCTCATTGCCTTTTTACAACTGTAATCTTCCAGGGGTCATTCCTGTTTTCAACAGTTTCCTCTTTCTCTTATTAACAGGTCAATTCTGTTAATATCTTTTTGTTAATTTTGGTGTACATTTACCTCTTAAGGAGGTGAGATTTGTATTACTCTTGGGGATTGTGTTCTTTTTTTCATAGTTTAAGATTTATATTGATCATGTTTACAATATAGTGATGTCATTTTCTGAAGAATTTAAATTATTGAATGAATGTTTTTAAATCAAGTGTGAGTTTTCATATTGTTGAAAACAGCACTTAAAACAATGGTTTACACTTAATTATCATAAGCCAAAAATCAAGTGCTTGTAAAGTCTACTGTGAAATTCTACTGATTTAAGGTTGTGTTTACTATTTAAAAAAATAAATCTAATTATCAAATGTATTCCATTTTGATATTTCTATATTATGTGGAATTAACTTGTATTTCTGGGGACTTTTAATTCTCAGTTTTTAGAGATCTCAGCCACTTATGATAAATTTTATAAATTCAATTGTATAAATATCATATCCAGATCTTAGTATTTGCAGATTAGTTATAAATTCTACACATAGCAGGTCAAAACCACTTTTATAGACAGAAATAATACTTTTTAGATTTTTATCCTAAACAGCAGATTTGTGAGGCTAAAGGAAGAAATGCTTAAAACAGAATCTTTTATAGTTTAAGTGCATAGCAAGTTATTGTCAATAAGTCATAAGTCAAATAATTAGATTTTTAAAATTGTTTGTATGCTAAAGGCTTTCAGTCATTTGTTTGCTGTCACCATTTGTTTCAGTTTTTAAAAAAGCATATTGAACTTGATTAATAATAGTGCTGGGTAGGAGGGGAATTCATACTAATACACGTTCTCATATTGCCCATGTTCTGAATTACATGTACAGTCTATAAATTCTGTCAGTAGGCAGCAGCATTTGAGGCAGGGCACAGCTCACTATGGTTTCTCACAGGCCTGGTTTCTTGCCGTTTCAGGACCTTAGGATTGTGGAAATAAACAAAGACTAGCCAAATGAGAAAAGCAAAGGCTATTTATTCTGAGTTTGCAAGGGAGTCAGCTGTTGTTACTTGTGTTTTGGCAGAGACTCAAAGGCAAGCAGAACATAAGGAATTGTAGAAATTTTAATATCTGTTGACATGGATGAGAAACTAAAATTTCCATATTTAAAATTGTCAGATGGCTCTCAAATGGATTACATTAAATCACTGTTAGAAATGTTCAAAAAAGGCACTAAGTACGCCAAAGGCAGACGGAGGAGTGGAAAAGCTTTACCAGTGTAAAAAGGGAAGGCTTCAGGTGTGCCCTTATCAGAGCGCTGGCGCTTGGGAAGCTGTTGGCGGGCTAATTTGAAGTGGGGCACCCCTCTGTGATTGGTTTGGGGTGTGTATTTGGCTTTCTAGAGTTGATCCTTATCAAAAGCAGGGAGAAAAATTAAGGGAAGCTGTCAGTTATGAATCAAGTCCTGGCCGTTTGGAGCCAGTTGCTACAGAAGTGATTGTTTAGCTTCCCAGCTTGTCGCTAGAGATAGCGATAGGTTTCCAGCAAGTCTGATGTCTAGCTCCCTGGGCTGCTTATTGTACATAAGGGAGTTGGTTTTCTGGGGAGGTAGCTGCAGACTGAGTTAAAGTTCTAGTTTTATATATGGTCTATCCATTGTCTATTTGCATATTCAGTCCCAAGAGGTTCTGGTTAGCGGTAAGTAGCTACCATTATGTTAGGGTTCTCCAGAGAAACAAAGCCGATAGGATATGTGTGTGTGTATACATATATATGTGCATATACATACATGTGCATATATATGGAGAGAGAGATTGATTTTAAGAAATTGGCTCATGACTGCAGGGGCTGTAAGTCTGAAATCTATGGGGACAGGCTGAAAATTCACATTAAGAGTTATTGCAGTCTTAAGACAGAATTGCTTTTCCTTTGGGAAACCTTAGGCTTTGCTCTTAAGGCCTTCAACTGATTAGATGAGGCCCACCCACATAATAGAGACTGATCTCCTTTACTCAAAATCTACTGATTTAAGTGTTAATCACATCTAAAAAATGCCTTCACAGCAGCATCTAGACTGCTGTTTGACCAAATAGCTAAGGTACCATAGCCTAGCCAAGTTGACACATAAAATTAACCACAACCATGTTATAGGCGCTGTTCCTTACTGCCTGAGAAGGCAGCATTATGTTTATTAGGATTTATGATGTTTATCTGCAGCTTTTGGTTATGTTCCAGCACGTCTCTCCCCATTAGCGTAGTTCACGCCAAGATGATTCAGTGTTTCAAGGCTGCAGCACACACTCTGCCCCATTTATAGTGCAGGTGCCTTTGTCGAGGGGAGCGTAACTGGATAGCCGTGTTCTAGTCAGGCGAAATGGGGGCAGGCTCCCAGGATACTTTCACTGAATTGCTTTAGATGACACGTTCAAAATCCTACTCTACCCTTGTGTTTACTACGTTCACTGTTGAAATTCTGAGTGCAATTAAGTAGGCACACAGCATCATGTTTATTTTATACGGCTAGGTGACATTTAAGAGAAAACCTTATTATGGAGCCAGTAAAGTTACACAGTAGCACTAGTTGAGGGACTAAATCAAGGTTGCGCAAGTCACTGTTTTGTTCATTTTATTAGTGTATTTGATCTTAATGACCATTAGGACTGATTTGTTCATGTAAGAGTTGCCCCATAAATTAGGATCTTTTTTAGTGAACTGAGAATTAGCACTGTCTTTGAATTGCAAGTTGCACTTGGGCTCTCAGGTCACTGTGGAGTAGAATGCCAACACCGAGGACAGCTCTTTGTGAAGCATTTAATTGAAATATCCCCCTTTCTCCCTGGTTGGCCTCCAGACACTGGCAAAGGCAAGAAAGCTCATTTTCCTCTAAAGCTTCCAAAAGGGGACCCAATTGTGTTGATACCATAATTTCATTCCCTTTGAGATCATGTCAGACTTGTAACCTACAGAACTGTAAGGTAATAAATTTGTGTTTAAACCACTAAATTTGTGACAGTTTGTTTTACCCGCAACTTACACAGGCAACATTTCAACAAGCAGATGGGGTTTTGTGGGGACCGTTGCATGTCTGATAAAAGATATAAATGAACGAAATATGGAGGCAGATAGACACAAAGGGCAAACTGGGAAGGACCATCTGTACAGCATGTGGACTATTAGTAACAAATCTGGAATGGCAGTTTAAGGGCTTACAGTTTATTAATGAATGACTTATTTCAGATTTTAAAATTGGAGAGAGATAAAACTGTAGGAAAATTATAAGAATACTAACTTGGAAATGGTATTTTAGAGGATTTGGGTAGTTGAAGTGGGTAAGGCTGGACTTAAGGGGATTAGTCAAAGGTTCTTATAAGAGTCCTAGTAATAATAGAATAATTATATAATAATATTATTGTGATAGCATTTGTCACCTGTGTACACTGTGTGCTAAAAGCTTTTTGGATTGTCACTGACTTTTCCTTACAGCCTGTGAGATATATGCTATTATTATCTTTATTTTACAGATGAAGATATGGAAACTCAGAAAGGTTAGGCAAATTTTCATAATTATATAGTTGGCAAGTGATAGGGCTGGGACCCAAGCCTTGGCTCCTCCACTTGCTCTTTGGGACCCAAACAAGAATGGTGACTCTGTCTTGAGTTTCTTTAATCATTTACATCTTCAGTGAGTCAGTAAAATATTTACGCAAATTGTAACGACAAAAGCAGGTACTCAGATTCTTATTTTGTTTTCTCACATTTTTGTTCCTTGGTTTTTAAGTGAGGAGATTGGTTCATAGGATACCATTTAAATGGGCTTAAATGAAGAGTTTCTCATATCATATTAACAAATATTTATTGGTCACTTGGTATAAGGCCAGCAAACTCTCAAGTCGCATGTAAGTTAAGAACTGATCATGTTTTAATAAGGGGAATACAGATATTATTTTGAAAAATATTTTAAAGTTTAATGCTTATTGTGAAAATTTTGCCTCTGAAATACATTTCTTTTGCTAACTTAAGCTTATAGCCAACTTGCAGAACTCACCTTATTTACTGACATAATACATAGTTAGCAATATGGTTTGCTTGAAAAGCCCTGGAAAGGCTGCCTTTCCAAAAACACCCTCTACATCCAATGTTATCTGAAAGTACAAAACATTACACCTTCTTTGAAAATTTAATTTATTCTTTTAAATAAATTTGACATATTACAATTCATAAATTTAAGATGTATAGTGTGCTACTTTGATACATTTGTATATTGTAATATGATTTCCATTGAAGTGATATTTATCACATTACATCATTAGAGTATGATACTATTGACTGTATTCTTTATACTGTGCATTAGATCTCTATGGCTTATTTGCTACTCGTTACAAGCTTGTATCTTTAAACACCATCAACCTTGTCGCTCCATCCCCCAGCCCCTGGTAATCACCATTTTACTCCCTGTTTTTTTACAGGTTTAAATTTTTTTTAATCCACAAATAAGTGATATTCTAAGTAATTGTCTTTGGTCTGACTTATTTAATATATACTCAAGATCCATCCATATTGTTGCAAATAGCAGAATATTTTCCTTATGGCTGAATAATATTCCATCGATTACACACTCTTTTTATTATCAAGGATTTATTTTAATATGTTCCAGATAGTTAATTCATGTATTAGTTCATGACATTATATGAATTCAATGCATTTGTACATGCTGATAGCAAAGACTGTGTAGAAGAGTATAATTTTGTGTTTCAATTCATCTTGAATTGTTTAAAACTGGAGTGAAGTTTCTAAACACATCTAGAAATGTGTAGACAATACAGATGTGAAACATTGTTTTTAGCACAATCATGATTAAGAAATGAAACACATACTAACTATGTAAACAATGCAGTAACATGCACCTTCTATAAATATCATTACATTATAATACTTCATAGAAGATAAGAGCACTGTATGCATTACTTCTTTTGTGTGTTTTTCTTTTTTCTTTTAAATTTATCTTTATTGTTGAAAGTATTACAGATGTTCCCTTTTTTTGCCATTGACCCCTTCTACCCCACACCCACTCCCCTCCCCAGGCCTTCACCACACTGTTGTCTGTGGCCATGGGTTATGCATATCTGCATATGAATTCTTTAGTTAATCTCTCCCCACCCACCCACTCCCTCCTTCCCTGAGATTCATCAGCCTGATCCATGCTTCTGTCACTGGATCTATTTTGTTAATCAGTTTATTATGTTCTTTAGATTCCACATATAAGTGAGATCACGTGATGTTTGTCTTTCTCTGCCTGGCTCATTTCACTTAGCATAATATTCTCCAGGTCCATCCATACTGCCCCAAAGGGTACGAGATCCTTCTTCTTTACAGCTGTGTAGTATTCCATGGTGTGAATGTCCCACAGCTTTTTCATCCACTCACCTACTGACGGGCACTTGGGCTGTTTCCAGATCTTAGCTATTGTAAACTGCGATGCTATGAACATAGGGGTGCATATATTCTTTCTGATTAGTGTTTCAGGATTCTTAGGATACATTCCTAGAAGTGGGATCACTGGGTCAAAAGGCAGTTCCATTTTTAATTTTTTGAGGAACCTCCATACTGCTTTCCATAGTGGCTGCCCCAGTCTGCATTCCCATCAGCAGTGTACCAGGGCTCCCCTTTCCCCACACCCTCGCCAGCACACGTCATTTGTTGACTTGTTGATGGAGCCATTCTGACAGGTGTGAAGTGATACCTCATTGTGGTTTTAATTTGCATCTCTCTGATGATTAGCTTGAGACATTGTCATAAAGTTAACATGGTTCCTTTCAGTAGGGAGCCCACTGCCTAGTTGAGCAAAAAGACGTCCAGCAGCCCGGCCGGCATGGCTCAGTGGTTGAGCATTGACTCATGAACCAGGAGGTCAAGATTTGATTCCCGGTCAGGGCACATGGCGGGGTTTTGGGCTTGATTCCCAGTAGGGGGCGTGCAGGAGGCAGCTGATCAATGACTCTCATCATTGATGTTTCTATCTCTCCTCCCTTCCTCTCCCTGAAATCAATAATAAAAAAAAAGATGTCCAACAACTTGTGTGAAAAGATTGTATTATAATAAAGATGTGAGTAAAATACTGTGGGAATCAGAGAAAGTTTCATAGGAGATCATTTTTGAATTAAATTTGATGAATTACTAAGAGTTAGGGTATAACAAGAGATTAAATATTTCCTTCTCCATATGCAAATACCCCTGAGGCTTGAAAAGTTTAGAAGACATATATATTAAGTATATATTGTATCACAGG
Organism: Miniopterus natalensis; assembly: GCF_054644295.1. NCBI lineage: Eukaryota > Metazoa > Chordata > Mammalia > Chiroptera > Miniopteridae > Miniopterus > Miniopterus natalensis. The sequence goes on from NC_142089.1 coordinate 43,263,764, forward strand.
CACTATGTTAGAAAATGGGAAATTAAGAAAACAAATAAGACTTGATTCTTTCCCTTGACGAGCATGCAGTTTCCTAGGGAAAAAGAGGTTTATGAAATATGTATTTTTAACACACTGTAAGAAAGGACGCTTTACCTTGATGGGAGTAGGTGTGGGTCAGGGAGATTAGACGCTGGAGGAGGAACCTTAGGATATGAAAAGGGAGGCCTCAGTTAAGGCAGGGGCAAGAGAGAACCTTGGTGGCCCAGAGACAGATGAATTTCCCAAAACAATTAGGAGTAACAGATGGGGAGGGGTGGAGAGCTGGGGGAGGAAACCAGCTGAGCAGCAGTACAGAAGGTTGCAGCTCACGTTGGTAGAAAAAAAGCTGAGGGACTACTTTTAAGAACAGCAAAGCCTAATATTCAATTTTAGATTATTCATGTGCATTAGTAGAAACCTCATGCATTTATCTAAACTTTCAGTAAAGTCTGCTATATAAGAAGTACCTCTTAATACAAATCAAGGAAAAGTGGCCGGATTCTACACTTGAGGTAGTGTGGAGCAGAAAGGAAGAATTGGAGGAGGTGATGTTGAAATTCTCCTAATACCAAGAACTGAAGAGTAAACTGATCACGGGAGAGTGAGTCTTGGGAAACAGAGATATTTTGGGACAGATGTGGCATGGGGGATGGGTTGAAGTATCATCAGTGCTAGAATTGGAATTAGAGGTATGAGAGGGAGAGAATATATAATGTTTTAGTAATGAATACCCTCATGTAAGTTAGTTTATCTATTTCTGGACAACATCAAGTATCAAAGTCCAGGTTTCTAGGAAAGGAAGGATCTCTAGAGAGAATGGGCCGTATGAGAAGATTGTAGAATGAATATGGGAATAATACAGAAACTTTACCCACTTCTCTCGTTGGCAAGCAGGACTCCTTACCTGAGTCATGAGTCATTGATTATCCCTTGTGTCAGACTTGCTTGTGCCAAGGAATTGAGTTCAGGGGTCCACTTGTGGCCAAGAAATCGGCCATTTCTGTTTACAAAACTATTTTATGTGTTTAATTGCCTTTAAATAGAATGAAATCAATATGATACACCTTCAGGGATTTTGATTCTCAATGAGCTACATTCACGATGCAAGCTACATAATTTAGCTCTTTGCACCTGGGTTCAAGCTAGTTTTTGGGCCTAAAATGTGGAAGTCAAATAAAATTATCTGGAAATTCTGAGCCCATTTCCTAGGCAATCTTGCCAATAAGAAAAAAAGTTCACTGGCTATCAAGATCTAACCATATCAATCGATTGCAATTTAACATGGCCATTTTGGTTAAGGAATAGCAGGGAGATTTAGTTTCTATACAAATAGTTTTCCCTAAAGACACTTTATGTTATTAAGCCCTGGAACTCTAAAATCAAGATCAAGCACCGAGATCTGCCTAGAGTGACTGATGCTCCAAATATGCTCAAACATATTGTGCAAGGAAGCTGGCACTAATTTAATCAGCTGAGATAATGGGATAGGATTCCCGGAATTTATTGACTAAATAGCTCCCAGTAGTCCAATCTTTGGGACTGGATCAACACATCCAGATTTGAATGTAGACCACAGAGTGGACCCTGCTCCTGTTTCATGATACTTGCAGATCTGAATCGTGGCGTAAGAGCTCAGGGAGAAGGGCCTATTAGCAAAGCCCACATAGAGGGGTGAGTTAAGTTTCTCTTTTTTTCACAGAACATTTTTGTTTTGTCTGTTCTTTAATATATATATTTATATTTTTATTGATTTTTAGAAAGTGAGAGAGAGATAGAAACATAGATGAGAGAGAAACACAGATTGGCTGCCTCCTGCACACACCCTACCGGGAATCGAGCCAGCAACCCAGGCATGTGCCCTGACCAGGACTGGAACTGGTGACCTCGGTGCATGGGTCGATGCTCAACCACCGAGCAACACTGGCCGGGCTTTAATATTTTTTATTTTTCAATTATAGTTGTCATTCAATATTATATTAGCTTCAGGTGTACGATATAACACTAGACATTTGTATAACTCATGGACAACAGCGTGCTGATTGCGGGGGTGGTGGTGGAAGAGGGCATAGAGGGGATAAATGGTGATGGAAAAAATTAAATTAAATTAAAAAAAAGAAAAATGCAAAACTGCAGCAGAGAAGGAAAAATAAAAAAATAAAAAAATAAAGGTAATAAAAACACCTCAGAACAAATTGCCTGAAATTATCTATGTACAAACATACACATAAATGTACATTTTCTCATGACAATGCTTGACTTCCTTCCTCATTAAAAAAACAATGCCTTACAGTATCTGGCTATTGATATTTTGTCTGTTTTTAAAATTTTTATTCTTATTTGTTAAATATATCTTTATTGATTGTAGAGAGAGGAAGGGAGAGGGAGAGAGAGAGAGAAACATCAATGATGAGAGAGTCATTGATCAGCTGCCCCCTGCTCGCCCCCGCCGGGGACCGAGCCCCCAGCCCGGGCCTGTGCCCTGACCGGAATCGAACCGAGAGCTCCACGCCCGGCCGGGCTTTTGTCTGCTATCTATCTGAGCCTGTCACTTGTGTTTTGATTTAATTTATAGTGTTTTCTGTTACACAAGAGTTTTGAAGTTTCATTAGGTCAAATTGTTCTATTTTTTTCTTTGTTTTCTGAAATTTGTGTTTTATTTAAAAGACCATTCCACTTCAATATTAGAAAACTATCCTTTTATATGTCTATAAATATTTTTATAATTTTAACAAATTTATATCTTGAATGCATCTAATGTAAGTTGTGAGGTAGAGCTAACACTTTCATTTATTTATTTTTTGCCATACATTGTTTTTCCAAACCTTCTCTGAAACTATTTACCAATGGTACTAACACTATCAAATAGACCACCTTTTCTCTACTAATATGAAATGCTACGTTTTTCATAAAATACCATGATGTATACATAAGTGTCCATGTATACATCTAGGTATTCTTTCTTGGACTCATCCATTTTTTTATTGTCTGTCTGTGTACACATACAACATTCTTTAATTATTATAGCTATTAAATTACAATTCCAGGTTTCACATGTATTCCTCTTTTGGGGAATTTTATTGATTCATGTTTTCAATAGCAGAAGGCTTTGGTAATTACAATCAGAAACTCTGGTCAGATCAGCTGGGATTCTTTCCTAGGACCTTCAGAAAGGACCTTGACCCTTACTTTTAGCCCAGTGAGGCCCATTTCAGACTCTGACCTCCAGACTTTTATGAGAATAAACTTATGTTGTTGTAGTAACTAAATTTGTGACAGTTTATTACAGCAGCAATAGGAAACTCATTCATCTCCTTTTTTAGGACTTTTATGTTTTTGTGTGTAAAATGCCAACCTCAAATCAACTTAAAATTTATGTTTATATGTAATGTGAGGGAGAAATCTGACTTAATATTTTCCAAAGCCTCCAACAACATTTGTTGGATAAACTGTTCTTTCCCAACCAATATGATAGGTCAGCTTTATCACATACTGAACTTACATACACATGCTTCTGTTTCTGGGGAATTTATTTTGTTTCATTGCTCTATTTACCTATTCTTAGATTAATATAGTTTTCTTCTTGTACTATAAATTTATAGAATATTTTTATGTTCAAAAGAACCATTTCCCTATCAGTTCTTTTTTTTTTTTTTAATAGAAACTTTCTTGGCTATCTTGTCTGTCCCCCCACAGAGAAACTTGCTTACATTAGTTATATATAAAATTAAGCCTTATTGTGTTTATATAAATGGCATGTGCAGACTATAAAAGGCTGGTATTAAAAAATTTTACAATGAAGGAAAAAAACAAACACTGAAATATCAAGTAAAAATATCCATTAGTATTTTAGGTGATCATAATTTCAGAAATCTGTTTACACAAATATGTGCAAGGACAGATTAATAAGATAAATAAAAAATAACAAATTTTTACATAGCTATGATGTGGCAGGAGCTGTTTTAAACGCTTAGCATGTGCTAACTCATTTACTTTTCACAATCACCCTAGGAAGGAAGTATTATGTCATTCCCGCTTTTCAGACAGGAATACTGAGATAGGTAGAGGCTCTGGAACTTTGCCTAAGGCCACACAGCCAGTAAATCTGAAGCTAGGATTTGACACCAGTCAGTGTCACTCTGTAATCTGGACTCTTAATCATGGTGCCACCTGAGAGATATAATTTTATAAAAATAGGATCTTGGAAGTAGGCGACTGAAGCTTCAGGTTGTACTTAGATTAGTCTTTTTTTTTCTTTTTTTCTGTCTACCACAAACTCACTTTATTTTTTTCCAGTGATTCCTTTGTCATTACAGATAACTTTTATTTATCTATTTATCTTAATTGAATTTATTAGGATTACATCGGTTAATAAAATGATATAGGTTTTAAGTGTAGAATTCTACAATACACAATCTGTGTATTGCATTGTGTGTTCACCATCCAAAGACTAGTCTCCTTTCATCACCACCTAGCCCGTATTTACCCTCTTCTGCCCCCCCCCCTTCCCTCTGGTCCTCACCATTCTTCCCTGACAAAACACTGGCCCTTTCTGACTTTTGTTGCCAGGCCATGGCTACCTTTAATGGGTACATTAATTAGATTTATGACTGAATCCAGTTAAGCATCCAGTTAAGCTTTTTCCTGTTCTCCTCTTTAATTTTTATTCCTGTTCTCCAAAAAGAAAGGTTGTTTTCAGAGTTCTCTTGACTAAAGCATTCACAGCAGATTATAATTATCCAACTCTCAATGAGTAATTGGTCTCTGGATATCTGTTCTGAGGTTATAAATTTGGGCTGTTATTAATATCACCTTTTCTGACTCACGCTGCAGTCCTGTAAAGTAGTTATTCCTATCCTTACTATTTTAGGACATATGAAAGTTCATAGAATGACTTCCCCAAGTCTCAAAGTCATGTCAGTGTCAGGACTCAGACCCCGTGGCTTTCTGATTCTTATAACCAACCGACACAGCTTTCTCTGTCATTCAGGAGACTGAGACCCATCTCAGAATGGGGATTACACAGTCCAGTGCTTTTCCTCCAAACAATGGAATGCAGGGAAATGAAAGAAAATGGTATTTAAATCTGTCTATTTGAACCTCTTAGTGAAGACACAACTGAAACCAAATAAGGAGTTTATTTTTATAGTTTTGTTCTTTGTAGGTTCATGCTAGACAAACAGTGGAGAAGAGCTTGATGAAGGCAAGTCTCAGATAAACAGAAGTAAAATTCTAATCAGTCACATTCTTCATTTTCTTTTCTCTCCAATTTAGTTCTGGTTCTTGTCTAGTTTTGCTGTCAGGCTGCCTGGGAGCCAGCACAAGAGGCAGAAAGCTGGGATATATTCCAGCCAGAGGGTCTTTTCCGGGTCACTTTCATACATTTTTATACACTGAAAACAAGGATTTTTCTGGCAGAGCGAAAGACTGGTTAATGTCTTGTCTTTCTTTAGTATCTCTTTAGACAGGTTCCCTATTTTCACCTGACAAGACATAGCTGGAATCATTAATAATATTTTCTCTTTATATTTAGTCATCTGGTCATTGTTTTACACAATTAATCCTTTGATGTTAAAAAAAAAAGCCATTCAATGTAAAATTCCTTTTTTTCCTATTGAGACCAGGTTTTACCACCTCTGCTTAGAATGTCTCTAGTCATTTCTCTAAACATAGCTCAAATCCCCAAATCCAATAATAGATAACTTGCTGACCTTGAAAAGAAACACGTGAAGTTACAATTGGGTGATAATTTGTTTGCCAGTGACTATAATTTGTATGTCTGGCCTTTTCATGTGGTTGAATCCTTGGAAAACTAGCAACTGTGTAAGTGTTTTGCACGGCTTCATGTTATGAAACTATGTCATTTAAGTAAGATACAAATTAGTGACACAGGTGAGGGTTTTAAGGAAAACTTCAAAATGACGAAACTCGTATATTTTAAGAGACCCCATGACATTGTAGAAGACAGGAAGCAACCAAATAACCTGTCACTTATGCGAGATCCAACTGTTTCTGATCATCTCTACCATTCCATTTTTTCTTTCCTAGTCCCACCCTACTTTAACCAGTATTGCTTTTTCATATACTTCATAAGTTAAATGGATTACTGACTTATTAAAAAAAAAACACATTAAAGGATCAAATAGTTTTTCTGATCAAATAATTAGGGACCTGTATTGCTCTGCAATGAAAATCTAATTAGACACTCCACTGTGTACTATAGAAATAGGACATAGAAATGACTACAACATAGCCCTGCTCTTTAAGAGATTATAACTCACAAAAAGATAAATCTAAGACAGTGCGGTTAGTGCCGTGTGAGAGGTATGCAGAGCACTGAGGAGGGCCCCCCTAATTAGGCTAGAGGGAGGTTTTGGTAAAGATTTGTCAGAGGTGATGAAGCATGAGCTGATTCTTAATGGATGAGTAAAATTTAGACACATGGGGAAATAAGAAAAAAAGAAATCTGCTGATAATTACTGAAATATTGATTTGCATATTATTTAAACTTATAGCAACAAAATTTCTATAAAATCCAAAGGATCATTGTTATTACTCTGCTTGGGAATTTCAGGATTTATTTGTAGGAACCATCTTTAACTTTTGAACTTCATTTTATTAGACCCTATTGCAAGGGGGAAAATATCCTTAGAGTGATAAAGTTAGTAATGTTTTACTGAAATACTAGATTAAGATGACTGGGTTGTATTTTGTTGAATTTGGAATTTAGTATTCAGATTTCTCACTGGGCAAAGTAAAAATAGATGCAATTTTTGACCGAGTGGTGAACAATCACAAGTTATTATTCAGTTCTTGACTCAAACAGCAAAACTAATTGCATGAGTTACCAAAGACTGACTGAGTCACCAAGGTGCAACCATTTTCTCACAAGATCTTGAGGAGGTGCCACCAGAAGCTAAGGTAACCCCATTAAAGATTTGTCCTAAGGAAAGTAGTGAATAGTGATTATAAGTAGAGCAGAAAGTGCCACCTAATGGTCCTTGAGGGAAATATACACATGTATTTTCTCAAATGAAGAGCTGCAATTTTGTTTTCCAAGTCTATGCCATAGCCTGCTTGGTTTTTTGAGTTGCAAGTAATCCCAATAGTGCATATAATGACAAAATGTTTATAATTTTAGACTTGAAGGTAGCAAGAACAGAAAACAGGTGACCTCAAGTGATGAGAGTTTATGGAAGGGATATATGTCTAAGAAAGAAGATACAGGAAACTCAATGACTGGCCCAAACAGCCAGATCTCTTAGAGAACTGGAACAATGGCTCCTTGTTAAAAAATTTCAGCAGTTCTAGAGATCTAAGAGTCACTTTGTTCATCCTGTTATCATATCAGAGGCATTGGTCACTGTGTCCCACTCTCAGCCATTCAGCAGAACAGTAGCAGTCAGATATCTACTCCCTGGGAAAGAGACCCAAGATTCCCTCACTTAAGAAATTAAACAGTTCCATCGAAAAGATCTCCCTGTGTAAATAAATGGTCATTCCCTTCCAGGTAACCTGAAAGCAATGGATGCCAGTCTTGGCCCTACCTGTGTAGCTCTCAAAGTTTTGTGTACCTTAGGATCTCTTGGAGGGTTCATAAAAACAGATTTCTTGAGGGAAATGTACACATGTATTTTCATCTTCAGAGCTTCTGATTCACTACAGATGGGATAAAGCCAGAGAATTTGCCTTTTTAGCAAGTCCCCAGATGATGCTGAGGAACATATTTTGAGAAGCCCTCATGGATGTAGTATCCTCAAATCAGCTTTTCAGAGTCTCTTTATTAAATATGAGCAGGCGAAAAAAGATCAGTACATATTTTGTGGTGATTTGTGGGATTTCAACAATGAAAGAGAGAAAAAGACAGAAATATGGAGGGAAACAGAAGAGAATTTAAAATTTTTTTGAAAAAAGTATCACAGTCATTTATCCATTCATCCATTCAACAAATATTTGCTGAGTGCCAAATACGTGCCAGGAATTGTTCTAGGATGTGCTAGGGATGTAGCAGTGATGTAGTCTTCAGAGGTTTGAGGAAAAATGACTTTCAACCAAGTATTCTATGCCTCAGCCCAATTGTAACTGACGTGGAGGGACAGAGCAAATGCATTTTTAGGTATGCAAGGCTGCATCTTCCCTGCATGACTTTTATTTCTCAATGAAGTTTGATGAGAACATACTCTAGAAAATGAGGAAGTAAACTAAGAGGAGGGAGGGTGGGGCCGGAAGCACAGTGTGAGAAAATCCTTAGAACCACAGTCATGAAATAAGTCTGACATACAGCCCGGCCTGCAGCAGGAAGATCGAAAACTCCGAGAGAAAGGTCTCTGGAAAAAGTAGAGATTTCATAGAGGATCTCCTCTACTGAACCTTAAAAAAAGGAGATGCTGCCCTGGCCGGTGTGGCTCAGTTGGTTGAGTGTCATCCTGGGCCCCAAGAGGTCACCGGTGGTTCGATTCCTGCTCAGGGCACATGCTCGGGGTTGCGGGCTCAATGTTTCTTTCTCTTTCTCTCTGTCTTTAAAAATCAGCATACACACACACACACACACACATATTTTAAAAAAGGAGATTACTATAAAAATAAATTTTATGAAGAAAGAAAAAACAGTGAAAAATTGCAGGAAATCTGTACAGGAAAGGAAATAAAATCCCTATAAAGTTCTTGGCTTTACAAATTCCTAAAAGCCTAAGGAGAGGTTAACAATTTTAACAATAACTTTATATAACTGTGTTGGGAGAAAAATGGAGACTAGATGGAGAGAGAGAGGAGAGATCTAAATGCCCGTTCATTATAGTAATGAATAAGTAAAACATAAAGGGACTAAATAAAAGAAATTAGAAGCCTAAAAATATTTCGAGATTTGATGTGAGCTATCAGAATAAATAGCGGCTTGGCCGCGTGGCTCAGCGGTGGAGCATCGATCTAAGATCCAGGAGATCGCGGTGGATTCCCGGTCAGGGCACATGCCCGGGTTGCGGCCTCGATCCCCAGCCGGGGGCGTGCCGGAGGCAGCTGATCAGTGACTCTCTCATCATTGATGTTTCTCTCTCCCCCTCTCTCTTCCTCTCTCTGAAATCAGTAAAGGCATATTAAAAAAATAAGAATAAAAAGATGGACAGGTGGAAAGAGAAAAGATATAGTATAATTGCTTTTCTTTATTAGACTTTTGATTCCATTTTATTTTTTTAACTCTATTCACATATTACTTTGACAAAAACATTTTAGAAAATATAAAGCAGCTGTAGGTAGAGTTAATCTATTTTACGTTAGGGCTTTTCTTGTATTAGGAAAACCCATCTTCATTCTTATTTTAATTAATTGAAAGTAAAGAGTTTTTTGTTGTTGTTCAGAAAGGAAGAGATTCAATATTTATAAATATCTTGCCTTCAATCAGATCGGACATTGAAAAATAAGCTTAAGAAGACAATACTGGAGCCTGTAAGATTCTTGCTATAATAGGCCTTACCAGAGTCTGAATTTGATGTTCATCTAAGCCTATGTTTATTCATTCAACAAGTATTTATTGTGAATGGGTTGTGTACCTAGTGTTGTAAAACTCACAAAATTTGTTATTATTATTAAAACATCATCCTACTTATGCTAGTGTGTTTTCAGGTAGGAAATCAGAAATTGAGGAGAACTGGCATCCTATGGGTAGGGTCCTCTCAGGATCTTTAGGCAGGAAAACAAGGATGGAAGGAAGGTCTGCTTTTCCTGGCAAGAGAAGCTCAGTGGGTTTGGGGATTTAATGCTCTCAGGTTCATCTGAGTTCACTCAGATTTTCCACTGCAATTATGAGAGGCAGTGATTTAAATTTACATTGCAATTTTGTAACCCAACTGTGACTGTGGGACTGAACACCAAAAATCAGTGTCCAGCAAACTGCCCGGAACACGATCTTTTGACTAGATCCTTAGGGAAAACATTGTAGTAAGTCTTGTATTAACAAAATTTTCAAAATGGTTTGGCAGAATTTGCTTGTCCCTGTAGAATTGCTCTTTGAAAAATAACTGGCAGCCAGTTATCTGTCCCCTGCAACTGTAATGGCCACCTGGTCCTTGTTTATTTGCTTAGGCATGGCCCAAATTAACCACCTCTTCCTCTGAGAGATCAACATTTAATTTATTATTCTTCCTACTGTCCCCATTCCATCTAGAATCTGCGTCTATTACTGCAAATAGCAAAAAGTGGAGATGGCAAACTCAAATAAGTTAAATGAGGACATCGGTTTTTTTATTCAGAATACAGGAGACAACATAGCATTGTGGGTAAGCACCTGAACTGTAGACCCAGGTGGCCTGGTTTTACCACCTGTAGAGTGCTGAATGTTAGCTGTTATTATTTACATAAGTGTATAATCAAATAACTTAAAATACTGTATATTTAAAAAGTCATTTAATCTAATGTGGAACATTTCAGAGGAGAATATTTTAAGGACAGCTGTGTATATAATACCTCTGGTGCAACCAGTGATATTTCATTTTCTGAAAATCTTGGAATATTTAGTAACAATTTGTAAGGCATTTTTAAGGCTTTAAATACCTAGGTAATATCTTATTATGGTAAATAGCAAACCAGTTATAAAATACATAGTAAAATACCTTTTCTAGTATCAGAGTCAATATCTACCTTTTTTGTTGCTTACCAAGAGTTACTGAGTGAGGATTTTTATTTAATTTTCCAGTCAATTCATTAAATGATGATTTGACTCTGCCTTACTCCATTTCACTGGTTGTTTGACCTGACTGGGGTTTTTATGTTTGTTGTTAGCTGCTTTATTTTTATTTTTAATTTTATGTAGGCAGAGCATTATTTTACAAGGTGTGGTTCTAATCAGTCATTCAGTGATGACCTTGCCAGGTTTTAGAGAGAAATAAGATCAAGTCCCAGTTACCAAGATGCTCACAGTACTTTCGTGTAAGAAACATTTTACATTGAGCCCGCACAATGGCTTAAGCCCTCTAGTGGAAGGGTTAAGAGCTTTGCCATATATGAGCATGAAAGCTTGCTAAGCCTCTTTTTCTCTTTGTCAAACAGGAGAATGGGACCTGACTCATAGGATGTTTCCCAAACGTGGCTAATTATAAGAATCACATGAAGCTCTTACAAATATATATATTCCTGCACACCTCCCTTGAAATCTCTGATTCAGTAGATTGGATGCAGAGCCTGGGGCTCTATATTTTTAATAAGTATTATAGGTGATTTTTATAATGAATCAATGTTTTGGAAACACTGTCCTAGGGCAGTGGTTCTCAGAGTGATTTCTGGATTGTATTCTAACCAGTCGAATCAGAAACTCTGGGCCTAACAATCTGTATTTTAAAAATCCTCCTGGTGATTTTGGTACCGACTAAAATTAGAGAACCACCCAAATGAACTCATGATTAATTATAACATAGAGAAGGATCAGAATATCACCTTCTAAAATATAACCAAATTGATACCGCGGTTGCCAGGCATCCGTGCACTTTTTGTCAGTGTTGCTTCATATGCAAAACTGGGAAAATGGTGAAATTGTCTCACAGCTTAGATTCCAGATTTAGATAAAGAATTCCTTATAGACAAGGCTGGTGGCAGATAACATGGCTGCCTTATTGACTTTTTTGGTTAATTGCACTCATATTTATTGGGTACCAAAGTGCACTTGAAAACATGTGAGATAGTTCCTGCCATCAAAAAATATACAATCCAGATGGAGCAAGAAACGTGTGTCATATTTGATCTTTAACAACTTATTTAGCCTTTATCATTTCTATTACCACAAACATATGCAAATAATCTTCACATTCTGTTGAGTGGAGCTCTGGAACATTTTTCTTCCATTTCTCTCCTCTTGCGCATCACTTCTTAGAGCCAACCTTTCTCTCTCAGAGCCTCTTTGGGACTTCCTGCCCTAAGGGTTTCCTTCCTTTTGTAACTGGTTTGATGTTTATAATAAAAGACATTATCCAGATGTCTTCACACTGCACTCAGAGGGATCTTCCAAAAAGCCAAAACTTATCATGTCACTTCCTTTTTTGAAAACCTCAAGGTCTTCTCATGAGAAAGTAGAAACTGTGTTACTTCTCCTTAAAGGTCTGTAGAATCTCAATCCTTTTGCCACAGCCTCTTGTCAGGCTGAAGGGCTGGCTTTGAGTGTGTGGGTAAGTTCAATGTGTAGCACCCAAAGGTCATGACAATGAAATTGGAAGGCATCCTGATATATCAAGGGAGGTCTAATCTGGAGGATGGGATATGACAAAAAATTTAGATATGTCCCCGCCAGTGTGCCTCAGCGGTTGAGCATCGACCTAGGATCCAGGAGGTGATGGTTCGATTCCTGGTCAGGGCACGTGCCAGTGTTGCAGGCTTGATCCCCAGTAGGGGGCATGCTGGAGGCAGCCGATCAATGACTCTCTCATCATCGATGTTTCTATCTCTCTCTCTCCCTCTGCCTTCCTCTCTCTGAAATCAATAAAGACATATTTTAAAAAAATTTAGATATGGAGGAAAGCTTTAATAGGCATTGCTAGAATACATATTCTGATCTTAGGTGATCAGTACATTTTTAACATAATCCTTACCTGTGAGTCAGGCATGGGGGCAGGAAGCAGGAGTAACTTCACCCCTTTCAAGAGAGGAGACTTGCAGGGAATGGTGATAGATACAGACCAAGGAGGCTAGGATCAGGGAAAGATGCTAGGCTCTGGATACCTGGGTTTATATGCAAGAAAACCAAGGTCTGAACTAGAAAGAAAACCTGCTTAGTGGATAAGCAATTTGGATGGAGCTCATCCATTTAGACAAAGAACAGAATGCAGAATTATTCCAGACCACAGGGGCTATTGGATTGCAGCCTATATTTCTCCTACTTTGGTCAGAATTAGGGCAAGTCGTCAGACCCTGTAGGAGTGAGGTCTCCTCCTGGGAGAACACGGGAAAGCTAAGGAGTGATTTATGATAGTATGTAATTAAATTCTCAAATAACGAATACAGATAACATGTCTTATGGAAATCATCAAGGGTAGATTGCTGAGACCAGCTTAGAGGGATGATGGTTTTATTGAGACAGCTGGACAAGGATATAGCAGTCTTGGAAAATGGATCGGATTTTTAATAACAGATGAAATACATAATATATATTATAGCTAAAGTATATTGAATGCTTATTGAGTACGAGGCACTAATAGACATGTTTTTTCTTAATCTTCACAATGGTGCCTCTTTTACTAGTGAGGAAACCGAGGGTCAAAGAGGTTAAGTAACTTGTTAAAGGTCACAGATTTGAGGAGAGAGCTAGGATTCAGACCAATAATAGAGTGATAAGAGAACTGGCTTTGGTTAATGTAGCAAATTGCTCTTTTTCATGAACCAGACACAATCCCATAGGTGGAGAAGACAATGAAGGGGAAAGAACCAAGTAGTTTTCAACCTCTTTCTGTTTATAAGGAATGACTTTGAGTGGCATGCTAGGGGCTGGAGAGGGGCCTGGTTGGATGCCTATTCCCTTCATTCCTAGGAATTGCGAGGTTGTCCAGAGTGATTATTAAAAGGCTGCATATCCACTCATTAAGAAATGGCATATGGAAAATGGCTTTCCCTAGTTCTTTGAAGACCAGGGATGAAGAAAAATCTATCACCCCTAATTAAATTCCATTTTCTTCTTTTGTATTTTAATTTAAGTGTTTTTCTACCACCAGTGTTAGAATAACTAGCCTGCACCTTATGAAATAATTAACCTGATTAAAATCCTCAGTACGTCATATAAGTCAATCATAGAAACCATTTTAGTTTAGGGAACAGTGAAGATTTTATTTCTAACTCAAGCACAGACATTTCTGTTTTTCCAAAATCAAGGAATTTTTTTGCTACTCTACAATTGTATTGAATTTGAAAATAATTATATTTTTCTGTCTGGTAAAATGGAAATATTCTAAGGTAGAATGAAACATTTAAGCAAAATCTCAAAATAGTGATAAATATTGAAAAGTTTATTATATATATATATATATATATATATATATGTTCTTCACTGGAAAAAAGAAAAGTTTATTGTAGGTTGATTTTTCTCCTCTGGAAAAAATCTCCTCCTTCTGGAAAGATTATGCTGGGAATGATTCTTAATATTTGCAATTGGATGCTTAGAAATACACAGCTTACCTAAATGCATTAAATAAAGTTCTTAGAGACTCAGTGTTATTGCTAAGCCAACCCATAATTTTTGTGCTCCCAGGGATTCAGAACATAAAAATAAATTTTCTGTACAGCTCATTTTCCGCAAGAAGAAATCTAGTAAGTGGTCTGTGTTAAAAATAGAACTTAAGATGATTCAAAATACTGAGAATCACAGAGCAATGGAAGCTTACTGATTTAGGAAAAGGTTTATGGTTTCCTTGATTAATTAATCTTTCTGAAAAATGAAAATGTGTTCATAATTTATTTTTGATAAAATTCAATGCACAATCATTGGAAAATTCAGATCACATGAAAAAACTGAAGATATCAACAATTCAGTTATGGATGCCACTGCTGTTACCATTGGGGTGAATATATGGCTGGTATGCCCATTTACCCTTCCCTTTCCCCCTTTTTTCTTGCCTAGAACACAGGCCTGAGGTCATGAGGTGCAGCAGTAGCTACCTCCTGCAGAAGATGGTGGAATGGAAAGAAAAACAACCTGGCTCTTGGATGACATTGTTGAGCCATTGTCAGTCCTGAACTGCCTATCTCCAGAGCTCTGGTTGACCAGCCATGTAAACCCCCAATTTATTTAAGCAACTGTTCATTGGGGTTTCTGCTACCTGCAGACAGTCATTCCTAATGATACCAAATCTCATGTTAATATTTTCCAAAAAATTAGTTGTTTCCAAAAAATTGAGTGATCCATACTCTCCTTCCCTAATTTTATATACATTTTAAAATCGCATACCAATTCCTATTTGCAGACATACCTGTTCCAAATGCATCGTTCTTTCCTCTTCATCTATCTGTTTAGTCCTTTGACACCACTACACTGTATTAATTGTTGACTCTGATACTTCTTCCCTCCTCCATCTCCTACCCATTGCTTTGATTGGTGCATTCTTGGATTTTTATTTGTTTTATGGACAAGTCACTGTTTTTACTTTATGCAGCCTTTCTTTCAAGAATTACAACTACGCAGTTTGTTTTGTAACCATAATTACTAAAGGTGTTCCATTGCATTCTGTGTTAGACATTTCCCATTTGCCCTCCCCTGTGACTTACCCATTTCCATGTTACTTTGGATGATAGCTTTTGGGGAGATGGTTCAGCAGTATTATTTTTTTAAAGTAAAACTTTCAGGCAGGGTATGGTGATATGGGGCCCAAAAAGGATCTGTACTTTTTCTTGCTGTGCCTTTTGCTGTGACCTTAGGTAAAAATCTGTCCTGCGCGGGGCCTGAATTTTAGGACAATTCTCTTAGCACACATTCCCCAAGGCTACCCCATTCCTGTGAGTAAGGCCTTGGAACATTACATATTTTACTCTAAAATCTAGCTCCTAATTTTTATGTTTCTAATAATGGCCTTGTTCTTTCAGGAACCAAGATTAAAAATGTTGGGCTCCTAATTTTCCTTTCCCCTACACTTAATATTTTAGAAGCCCCCAAATTTATCACTATAATGTTCTCACAGACAAATTTTCACTTCTTTTTATACTGCCATGGTCTTATTTCTGACATTTTTTACTAGTTTTTATTGTATTTTTAGTTTCCTTATCGACACGTCTCTTGATTTTATCCGTAGCTGTTCAATCATTTTCCTAAGAAGAGGTATGTCTCTCTTTTGCTTAAAAGGCTTATGTTGAATGTTCTCCTTTTGGCCCTCCAGATCCACTCCCTTTCTGTGGCCTGCTCTGTGCCCCGGGGGCAGACCCGCATGAACTACATCAGCGAACTTGCTTGCCTCTGGCTTCCAGTTGGGTTTAGCCAGTAGGAGGCACTAGCGAGAGATTGGAGGGAGCAAGCAAGGAGTTAGGCTGCGTATGCATTCCCCTGGCTCTCTTCTTGCTCCACCACAGGCTGCCTGTCTTCCCTCATGTGCAGGGACTTACGGTTATAGCTTCTCTCTATAGGTTCCAGCATTGTCTTCTTCCATGTCCCCCTTCAGGACTAGTGGTGGCAGGAGGTTGCTCACCATCCCTTGCCAGCGTCCCTTCCTCAGCCCACACCCTCTGAAATAGTGTCTTCATCAGACTCCACCCACTGATGCCATCTGCACGCGCTATTTGCTTCAGACCTTGATCGGTACAAACCTTAAAATGTCTTTCCATTACCTACTACAATGAATATATCCTGCTCGGCCCCAAGCAGAACATCAACTTTCAGGCTACTCTCTTAATTCATCCCTACATTGATCCAGTAAAACTGGTTTAGGCACAGTTCCCTGGATAGACCTAAAAAGCACCTTGTGTTTTCTTGCTTGGAACATCCTATTTCTCTAATGTCATCTGTCAAAGACTTGTTACCTTATTTTCATAGTTTAAGTCAAATGTCACCTTTTCCATGCCTTGATGAGCTCCCTGGTTAACACTTGTATATTCCCTTGTTTTCTGATGCTTTTATTCCCCTTGTCTTATTACTGTTAATGTGTTGTTGTCCCCACTACTTTGCAAACTCTTGGGGGCAGGGGCTGATTATTATGCCCCTGTGGAATTTTCTGCATGGCAGTGTTCAGTAAATATATAGTGGATTTCTGTCAATTGCACTGGTTAAATTTAAAGATTCAGATTATTTTAAGGTAGGGCTAATGATCCACATTAGATAGAATATTTTAAAATTCAGGTGTTATGTTATGGTAACTGAGGAAAACACAACTTTGGTAGACAACGGAGGTAGATAGTAAAGAAAAGTCAGGAGTATCTTTTCATCATTCATTTAAAAAATATTTTAAAACACCTTTTTTACTGTGTATCAGGTACTTTCCTAAGCATCAAAAAATGTCTTATTCATACCCAGCAACATGGTATTAATACTTTTTAAAATTAGAAAGCTAGAAAAAAATTAGAATTTATGATCAGTTACTCAATGAGCAGTTCTATAATTACATGTCAGATGATTTTTATGACAATTTTAAGTCACGAAAATAAAAAGCATAACTTAATTTCAAGCATTACCAGGAAGTTAACAAAAATACAAGAATTTCTTCACTATATCTACTGTGTCACCAATAGCAGTGTAGCTGAAGATTTTCCCATGTTCCCAGCAAAATACCGTAATTTACAAGAGGACTATCTAGATTTAGTTTTGTTTTTGAGAATTAGCAGAGACAGAGGAGCCAACTGCTAGATTAAAAAAAAAAAAAAAAAGCCACAGGGAATATTCATGACGGCATTTTAATTTATTATCATTCATATGTTTTGAATTGTGGATTCTTTTGTATATCTGCTCCATAAACAAAAACTGCTTCTTAGGAGATTGAGGATCTTTTCAAGTGAATAAGAGGAGAAAATTGTAAATAGAGACAATCTATTTAGAGAATTTCTCTTCTGTTATGCCATCCTCCAAAAGTATTTCTTTTTGGTGGTTTTACTCAGTGACGTTGCCTTTTTTTTTTTTTTTTTTTAATTAATGCTATAGTGGTGCAAACCATGGCATTATGCTCTTGAAGAAAGAAAGGGCTAGACCAAACAGAACTGTTGCAAAATAAAGATCCTTATTTGGTCACAAAAATCTCAAAATGGCGATGTGTATTTACTGACTATTTATAAAAGCACACAATCACATTTTTCAGTTTCTTATGCCCACGAACTCTAGTGAGTTAGATTTCAAGCGTGGGGAACATCGATGCGCAGAATGACGGAGATTCATGAGCAGCCTAATTGTTAACTGTTGTTCACTCTCAGGCGTTTCAAGTTTGCAAACCTCTTCTGAGTTCTTGGGTCCTGAATTGTTGGTTCGGGCTTGACATCCCAAATGTCACATATATTTCAGCACCACTGTTGGACTAATTGATATAAAAATCAATGACCCACTTCAGGGAAAGTTAAGTTTATCACCTTCTGTGGCATATTATCTCTAATTTAGTAAGTTAGCTTTATGGGATGAAACACTTAATTTTTTAAAAGATTATACGAAATGGAAAGATCAAAAATCTAAGGGGCTACAAAACAGTGGATATTTCAGATGAATTCCTATTTCTAAGATTCTTCATGTTTCCACCAGGGCTTTGCAAGTTCAGAACACAGGATACATTAGTCTGCGCTTGAAGGAACTTAGATCCCAAAGGTGAGATTGTGTCTTCCACTCCCTAAAACAAAACCAAATAACAGCAAAACAGAAGACCAGTTGAAGAGGCGTCTTTAAACGTTTTCCTTGAAAATAATGGTATAAGTTTAGTATTTGCTTTCTTTCACTCCTTTATTTCTCTGGAGGATGCTGCTGAGAGGTCTGTGTTGGTTGATTCACCCAAGTCTTTGGGAGTGAGGTGAATGGCTAACTTTGGTAAACAAATAAGAAATAGATTATGTTATCTTCAAATTGTGGGTGCCACAAGCACTGTTTGGCCCTAAACCTTGAAACTTTCCGTTCCTTTTAGTTAAGTAGTAGTGCCAGTGCCCGCCTGTTTCTGATGGAATCTCTTCATGAAAGTTCTTCTGTGTTTGTGTTAGAAGTTTTGTGTCTGATTAACTTGAGATCCCCAAATAAGGTTTAATATATAATACATTTTATAAATAAAATAAATCAGTAGAATTTTTTACGTTAGTTGAATCAAAATGGTTCAGTTATATTTTTAATGCTTTTTTATGTAACAAAATTTGACAATCTGATTTTTCACATTGTTTGAACATTAGATTCTCACTACAAGATGTGACTATATAAGAAGGGGGAAGCTTTAATTTTTATTATACGATGAGATTTTTTCCTGTATAACATGCAAATGAAAGTTGTTTTTTCTCATAACTTCTTTCTAATTTTTTTACTTCAGAAAAAAAATAAAGCATCTATACCAGATTTATGATCTAGCTCTCTGCATATAGTATTAAAATGCTATTATAGATTAAGCATTTGAGGCTCTTAATATGAAATTAAAGTTGTTCGATTTTTTTTTCTTAATCTTTCACCCTTTTCACCCAGCCCTTCAAACCTCCCCATCTGACAGCTGTCCATCTGTTCTATGTATCTATGCTTCTGTTTCTATTTTGTTTGTTTAATTATTTTGTTGATTAGATTCCACATATAAATGAGATCATATGGTATTCCTCTTTCTCTGACTGGCTTATTTCATGTATATATATGTACATATATATATATACACATATGGATGTGGAAAAGAGTATGGTGATAGCCAGAGGGAAAGACAGGTGGGGGGCGGTGGAAGATGACAAAGGAAGAATAGATGGAGATAGAAAGAGACTTGACTTTGGGTGGCAAGCACTCAACACAGTGTGCAGATGATATTTTATTGAGTTGTACGCTTGAAGCTTGTATGGTTTTATTAACCTATGTCACCCCAATAAATTCAATAAGAAAGAGAAATATATACAACTGAAAGGGAAAAAGTTATGTGATTTCTTGGGGCACCCTTAAGTCATATAGCTCATTGCCACTATTGATAGTGGAAAGGTTCTGGCAGGCCACCCACAACGAACTATAATTGGACAATGAACCCAAGTAACAGGTGAGAAAGTTGAGAAGGTGGAGGAGAGTAGAAAAGCAAAGCACAGTAGTTTTTGGCCTTCATGCAAGAACTGTGTCTTCACTGTAACTCCGGACCCCGTCACTGACAGAATCCCAATAGTTTTCCAACGTGGGTGTTACTGGCTCTCGGTATAACTCTAACCTTGTCATGCATTTCCCAGTTCCCCATGCCTCATCCCTCACAGTGCTAGTTATCTTTTAAGATATGTTTAGCCTCTTATGGGACCTGAAACAATGAGCCCTGGTACCAGAGTCTCTATTGCTCTAAAGAAAAAGAGAATACATTTAATTCCAAGAGAAAAATGCTGTCTTTACTAGTCTCTGGAGGTCCTGTGTTAAAAAGGAAAGTTCTTACAAATTCTAATTCATTTAAACAGCCTCTTAGATTTGTCTCAGTGGTTTGTTTTAATGGTTTGCAAAAATGTTTAGAAAGAAAAATAAAAAAGTTATAAGGAGAAGGGAAAGAAGGTTACGATAGCCTCTTCAAGAAGCAATGGAGAAATATTTAACTGCTAAATCAGTTTTAAAGCATGTTGAAATCTTCAGGATAGCTGGACGATAAGTGTTGATTCACTCCCAGTGACTCCCTTTGCAGTAACTTTGTGAGATAAAGTGAGAAGACTATAAAATGCATCATAAAGCCTATTATCGAGGATAAAAGTGGAGTCCGTTTAGTCACCACATTTTTAGTGGCATACAAAGTGCAAAAGCCAACCTGAGAAAACAATGTGAATTCAACTAAAATGCTAACTGGGTCTCAGGCAGTGTGGTGTGTGCTTCAAGGGCCATTCGCTAATGACATGGTTTTCTTGTTCTCAGAGACCTCAGAGTCTAGTGATGAGGATGGTGCCAGTGGTGGGAATGAGAAGACATCTGTTGGTCAGGAAATAAAGTAAACACTCAATAATTATCATAGATCAGTATGCGATGAGCAACGTTCATCATTTGTTTTATCTGTTCATTTATATTAATGGAGCACTTGTTAAATGTACTGTTGGATAGAGGAGGCGTTACTTCAGTAACCTTCTGCTCAAGGGTTCTGGTAGAGAGGGAAGGAGCAGGAATGCACCCTGGCTTTAGAGCGTGGGGAGGCACAAGCGAGGTGCTGTAGGGTCACAGGCCTGAACGTGTGTGAAGGGAAAGATTTAGGCGTCACAGGAAATGAGGCTGGAGTCATTGGCAGGGGTCAGAACAATGGCAGCCTTTTGGAGAGACAAAGACCTATGATAGGTATAAAAGAGAAAATTTAGGAAGTTACTCAGGCAAGTTAATGGGGCAGGGAGGTGTGTGAAATCTCTCCCTGGCCTAAGGGAGATGCCACTGTGCTGCCTGGTCACGGGGCTCATGAAGGCTAAAAACATCATGATGACAGATAGGCGAAAATGTTTCTTCAGATTTCTTAGAAGCTGCTAAAAGCAGAACTTAAAGAAATTCTCATGTACTGGTGATGCAGAATCTTCCAATTGTGGTATTTTTATAGGAATAACTTACAATCGTCTTTTATATTCCTTCAGGCAGTGAAAAGAAGACTGATGCACTGAAATAACTTCTGGTGAAATGTGCTCGTTTGGAAGCCAAGATCTATGAAGAAGCTTATAGTTGGAAATAAAGTAGCAGCATTAACCTCATCTTCCTTTGGCAAGGGAAGGAGTTTCTGCGGTAATGCTGACCTTCCAGGAGCAGAGGCAGAATGACGTGGTGCAGAGGGAACAGAACACAGACTGACTGGGGTGTCTGCCACGGTCTGAACTTGTGTTAGCCCAAGATTTACTGACGTGTATGCTAAAATCCCAACATTCAAGTGGATGGTATTAGGAAGTGGGGCACTGGGGAGGTGTTTAGGTCATGAAGTGGGGTCCTCATAAGTGGGATTAATGCCCTTATAAAAGAGACCCCAGAGAGCTAGGTTGCTCGTTCACCACATGAGGACACGGGGAGAAGTGGGCAGTCTGCAACCCAGAAGGCGGCCTTCGCCCGAACCCAACATGCTGGTACCTTGATCTGGGGCTTCCCAGCCCCCAGAACTGTGAAATGTAAATGTTTGTTGTTTATAAACCACTCAGTCTATGGTATTTTTTTTATAACAGCCCCAAAGAACTAAAACAGTCCTGAAAAATAAAAGAGCAGAAGAGAGCAGAAGAGAAAGCAGCAACAGTAGGCAATCCAGGTCCCAGGAGAGTTCCAGAGTTCTGGTTGCCCTGCTCTAGAAATATTCCTGAGGGGCAGGGAAAGCAATGGAGGAGGCCAATGGGGGAAAAAAGAGCACATTTGTAAAACTTTTAACAATAAGATAAATTAAGAATAAATAAATAGATAAGTGAATTAGTACAGAAATATAGTGAACCAATCTTGAAAAACCTGCAGGATATTAAAGTGAACATTTCAGACCCTTATAGTCTATGTTTTTTGGTTTAGATTTCCATGTTGAATCCAATGACTACTTTACCAATAAAGTCCTGACAAAAATGTGTAAGATGAAGTCAAAGCCAGATAAGGCGGATTAATTTTGCTTTGAAGCTCCTGAAATAGTTGACTGTGATGGGTCTAGTGCTGACTGGAAAAAGGGAAAAGCTTATAGTTAATCAAGAAAAACAGAATCATAGTTTCCAGGCAGTGTTGGGACAATTCCTGAACAAGTATGCAGTGATTCATTCTTTCAAATTATCTTCTTCAGTCTACTGGTAGCATCTGAGGATGAGAGGGACTGGAGGCTCGCAATTCACGCTAGCACCAGGTTTTGAAACTGGGCACTTCTGGAAAATATGGTTGCACGTTCTGTGTGTGGCGGTGAGGATAATTTTGAAGAACGTGAGGAAGGGGGAGAGTAGGTACTAGAAAGTGAAAGATGAAAGATGTTGGGTGATGCTGAAGTTGACTCCAGTTGTAATTTTTCGGTCAGTGTATCCTTCATACATTTCTAGGAAAAAGCCACCTGACCCGCTGACTGGATGCAGCAGTAAGAGGCAAGCACTCCTCTGTGGGGCGTGAACATGTGGTAGTTATGTCAGGACATCAGGCTTCCTAGGCGGGAGATTCCGTCACTGCTACAGCAAATTCTCATTGATGATGCTACAAATAGCGTGTTTTCAAGTGAGCGGTTTTCCTTTTAACTTCTTTCTTTTAAAATTTTACTTAACTTGTCACTTACATGATAGCAGACATAAGAAGAAAGCTCTTACAGCACTTTCTACAGCCTTGGGTACCCGGCATCTTGGAGATCTTTCCAGGCCCTGCACCGAGGGAGGGAGGGAGGGCCTAGCTCAGAGCCCAGGGGTGGGAGGGTCACTGGGTCAGTAGGGAAGATGACACAGTGATGTGACTCAAAGGGTCTCAGAATCTTTCGTAACACTCCAGCAAAAGGATCTGCTCTTCCTTTCTTTAGAAGAAATCCAGATGTTGTGTTTACAGGAACTAAAATCTTCTTCAGGCAAAAACAGCTTCAAATGTGTATTCTCAGAAAAGCCAAGTTGCGTAAAGTCGTGTTTTCCTTATTTTTTACATTATAATTTTTTTTCATTTTTCTCTTCCAGAGAACGGGGCAGGGGAGGGTGGGCACACAGGCTGTCATGTGTTACCTTGAGGGTTTATCTTCCTATCTATTTAATCCTTGCTTGTAGGTACTTTGACTGATGTTAGAGATCATCTCCAAGGTTTCTGAAGCTGTTTGTCACTAAAGGCCTGGTGTGTTAGTCTGGAAAAAAGTGATATCTATGAATCATTAAGACCTGTGCAGAAAAAACCCTGACTCTTTGTGCCTATAGTGATTAAAGGAAAGACATTGTTTTCATAATATAGAGCTGTGAGACATGAATCCAGCACAAAAGAATGAAACATGACAAAACACAACTGATAAGCCTCCTGTGGGCTAGAGGAGGGAGAAGAGAGGGTGATGGAGTTGGGCATGTTTCAAAGTCTCTGAGAACCAGCCCTGCGTGCTCTCTAAAGGGGGGGGGGGAATGACTCCCCAAGAAGTACGAGCATCTGCGCTCTCTCTCGTTTCCTGCCTGGAACCACACACCAGGTCACCCCACAGTATCATGGGGTCCCCATGCCACCAAGTCAGGAAAGCCATAAAATAAAGCAGCAAGCACAGAAAGTCTATAGATCTAGTGGCCCTGGGTGGCAGGGAAGAACTGCTAATTTTCCTCATGTCCTTGAGGCGGGCACAGCTGTTAGCTGAGAGACAGAGAGAGAGAGACAGAGAGAGAGAGAGAGAGAGACTTGGTAGACCTGAGAAAGTCTTACATTCTTGATGAGGGACACCTCAGAGGCGAGAATTCTGGGCCTTCAGACAAGACCAGGCGGGAACTGGGCGGCCTCAGGGAATGTCAGTGTGGCCCGACGATGTCCTCTGAGCACTGAGTGAGAGAGAAATGTCACTAGATGGCAGCAGAGCGCAGGGCCCAGGCTGTGAAGACGAGAATTGGCTACCCTCCCTTCACGCTCAACCTCCCGCTTCCCACCATCGCTCCTTAGGAAAAGCAGAAAATGACAATTTGTAAATTGGTCAGAATGACTGAGTTTACTCTTAAAGTAGTAAAATTCTGTTTTCTGCTTTAAATTTAGCACGCAGCACCACCAACTCCCAGAACACTGTAAGGTCTAATTTATTAATAAATCCCTCATTCTGTATCGCTCATGGCAGTTCTGTTTTTTCTCATTGAACCCTGTTATAGAAATTGATGTTGGTTGTGGGTCCAGAGGAACAAAACCTTAAGGATCGCTATTTTCATTTGGTTCTGGGTTACCTGGCATCGGTTCTTGGATGTGAGTAGATTGAAACGCAGTGATAACCTTGTTTCCATTGGTAAAAAGGACACCTGCTTTTCATGGGATGCAGTGGCGAAACAGTTACCTACATGATCATCTGTAGACACTTTATAATTCAGGTTCTGTGGAAGGCAAAGCTGTTCTGAAGGGCAGTGATGGGAGGTTTCCGGTTCTAACCCTGACTTTGAGTGGGGAACTAAAACCCTGTGCTCATCATTTCCTTCCCCCAACTTCTCCAGGTCACTTAGAAGCAACCAAATTACTCCATTATACTTACGTTAGGGTGAGCAACGATCCTGTTTTGTCAAGGATCAAGGGGTCACCTGGAATGCCCAAACTGGGGGAGTCCCAGGCAAACCACATCCATTAAAGTGCACTAGGACAGCATTCACTTGATTGCAGAAATTACTTCTGTCATTGACTTGGAATTTATAGGAAGGATGATTTCCACCACAACTCTGTTCAATTCACCTTTTCGGCCGGTTTGGAAGGCAGGCATATCTTGGAGAATGAAGAGGGGTTACTTCACACTTAGTCTGGTAGTGACTTAAATTGCAACTGATTTTCCAAATGAGGTTTTGTTGCTGGAAAAAAATCAACACATCCTCTGGCACTTGGTAACTCTTTAACCTAGTGAATGCTTTTTTTCTCTATAGTTGTTAAAAAAATTGTTAACAAAAACCAATTTGCTTTGAGTTGACACCTTCACTATCCTACCTCAACTACTTATGTCAACTGTCTAGCATTTTACCACTGTCAGGATGTATTGATCAGGGTTCTTCTGAGGAAGAGCAACAATTGGCTATACAGGCATACCTTATTTTATTGTGCTTCCCTATGTTGTACTTCACAGGTACTGTGTTACTTTTAAAAAAATTTAAAATATTTATTCATTCATTCAATTAAATAAATTTAATTTATGTACAATTTTTAGGATTTCATTTTATTACAGTATATTGTTATAATTGTTCTAATTTCTTTTAGTTATTGATAATCTCACTGTGTTTAATTTAAGTTAAATTTTGTCATAGATATGTATGTGCAGGAAAAAATATAATATACTGTATATATAGTATATATAAAGTTCAGTACTACCGGTGGTTTAGGCATTCACTGAGGATCTTAGAACATATTCCCCGTGAATAAGGGGGACTACGGTACATTAAATTAGAAGTCAAGACTAGAAAATTATTTAGGAAGGCTCCATAGAATCATAAACCAAAAAAGTACTACTACTTCAGAGATAAAGGGGAAATCACAATGAAAATTACAATTTATTATTATTGTTTTTATTTTTAATTAATTTTTTATTGTTCAAAATATTACAGATGCCCCTTTTTCTCCCCAATGACCCATTCCCCCTCCCCAGTCCCTCACCACACCATACTCTGTGTCCTTGGGTTATGCATATA
The DNA here is from genome assembly GCF_054644295.1 of Miniopterus natalensis. Classification (NCBI taxonomy): domain Eukaryota; kingdom Metazoa; phylum Chordata; class Mammalia; order Chiroptera; family Miniopteridae; genus Miniopterus; species Miniopterus natalensis. Next base: position 43,289,609 of record NC_142089.1, read on the forward strand.
TGCATATAAATTCTTTGATTAATCTCCCCCCCTCCACTCACCAGCCCCCTTCCTTCCCTCTGAGATTCGTCAGTCTGATCCATGCTTCCATGTCATTGAATCATTTCTGTTCATCAGTTTATTATTTTCTTTGGGTTCCACATATAAGTGAGATCATGTGATGTGTCATTCTCTGCCTGGCTTCTTTTGCTTAGCACAATATTCTCCAGGTCCATCCATACTGTTGAAAATTACAATTTATTTAGAATTGAATGACAATGAAAGTTCTACTCATGAAAGTTGCTAAAAAACACATAGAGGTTCATTTATAGCTTAATTTGAAAATAATTCAAATTATTTAAGCATCAGCTCAAAAAGCTAAAAAAAATGATGAAAGGAAATAAAAAAGGAGGGGAAGAGAAATGAATAAAATAAGAAATAGAGGATCAACAAAGTAAATAAAGCTGGTTCTTTATTAAGATTTAGGCTATACTTATAAAATTTGCTATATCTGAAATATTGTCTTATGATTGCTCTGTCATACAGACAAGGAAAGGAAGGATGCACATTCAAAGAAGAGGATTTCAGAATTTTTCAATGAACTTTTGGTCTCTGTTATCATGTTACCTAATCATACAATTGCCTTCCTTTCTTTAGTTTCTATTGTTAGTTTACGTTCTGAGAAATAAGAAAATATTTTCCCTTTTCAAATTCACATGGTTTAGGAATGAATAAATTTCCTAGTGTATTTTCTCATGTGTGTTAGTCCCACTACAAATTCAAAGCAAAATATTTAAGACAAAATTAAATATAAATGTAAATATAGATATTTACAGGAAAATTAGTTATACATTCCTCACAGAGAAGTAAAGTAGAAAGTATATGTGGCAAAAACCAAATTTCTCCTGAGTGTGAGTGGAAGTACATTTGGGGTGTTTCAGACATACATACAAAATTGGTGGAATGTACTTAGTAAGTAAAAAAATGTTTTTCCTAAAATTTCAGGGTTCATGTTTTATTTAGTTGTACCTTAATATTTTGCACCTAAACCTGCTCTTTGTAAGGGGTCAAGCCTTTTATATTATCCAGAATGATTCCATCTATTTTATTATTAGTTTACTAATGGGAATTGTCTGTGTCATAGACTTATTTAATCTAGTTGATATGCTAATAAATTCTTGGAGAGAAAACATGTATTTTATTGAATTAGTTACATTTTTGTAAATGGAAATGCTGTCATTTTCTCCTCTATGAAACCTTAATTTCCTTGGTCAAATTACTTTAAATAGGTCACCATTGAATGCTATAAGAGGTAACCAAATAAATTTTACAATCATAGAATTACCTGGAAGCCTTATTTAACGTAATAATGAAATAATGAACCAGATGGGTTCATTATTTTCTCTTTTCAACATACCTCACAGTTGAGGAGAAAATAATATTAGTCTCAAATAAGAATATTTTATTCTTTCTCAACTCAAAACTTGTACTCAGCTTCTTTTATTAGAATTAAATCTGCTCTTATGGTTTGTATATTTCCCGTCTCATCAATTTGTTAGATTGCCATTTTATTTTCAAAAATAAATAATCTATGTACTCTTTAGATTATATTAGTCTAAAATTGGTTTTGATAGTCATTGTTGAAGGAAATGAAAAGAATTAGAAGTTAAGTTTAGTTTAATAGATATTTACTGAACTTCTAATACATGTTCAGTGTTGTGAGAGAAAAGAACCATAAGAAATGGCTTTGCTTATTTCAGTCAAAACTGACATGAATAATTCATTGTTCAAATTAATGGTGCGAAAGTTAAGTGCCACTTTTGACATTTCAACTTTTGTCTACCAAGAGAATTATCAACATAAAAAGATTGGACTTTGGTTCATTCACACAACAAATGCTTGGTGAGCACTTATATGTGACAAAAAATAATTGTGAACAACACAAAACTTGCATAGTGATGGCAAAAACCTAGAAAAGAGTTTGATAGGGAACAAAGTTTTCTACTAAAAGGCATTTCTCAGATTTCAAAGAGTGATGAGTAATATGGTACTCTTTTCCCCTACTCTTAAAAGAACCCCAAGGGGAGACCTGTGATCAACATGCCAATTCTGTCCTGCCCACATTACTCAGAGAAACATGGTTGATTGATTTCCAGGTTTCAGTGGGTATTTGACAGGACATTTGTCAAATGCTCCCATTCAAATTCTCACTTTTGGCTTGAAAGACCAACACCTTGGTTTGTTAAATCCATGCAAAACTGAGATTGTGGTTAAAACAATAAAATGGCAGAGCCTAACATGTAATGGGGATGGAATTTTGGAAAACAAAATCCTCAGAACCCCCCCCCCCAAAAAAAAAAAAAACACACCTAGGTCTAGATCTGACCTGTGGCAAATTCATTCTTGTTTGCCTGGGAATATTTCAGTCTTAAAATGCAAAATCCGACATCCTGGGCAAACCAGAAAGCTGGCTACTTTACTGTAAGCAAAGGTAGAAGGATGTACATCTTTAATAGGGAGACATTCTTTACTTCAACCTGCAATCTGTATTGACTGAGAGCTCTGCAAGAATAAAAATGTCATCTGCTCCTGTGTCTGTCACCAAAGCAATGAAAGCAAAGTTGTACCCTTAGCAAGAGATCACATGAAGATCCAAAGTCTCTGTTAAATTTAGGTCTCTTGTAAGATATGCTAAGATAATGTCCACACAAGCTCTTTCTTTAGGATTGTTCTATAAGGAATTGAGCAAAAACAATACTTATTTTTTGAGGGCATTCTATTGCCAAAGATACACAAACTTAGCAAGCAACAGTCTGTGATTATTTAACCCCTATGGTTATAGTTGGAGCCTCTAAACATACACGAAGTAAGAGGGGGCTATGAAAACCACGCAGGTCCAGGTAAGGCATTCTCTATAATGTCTACCTCACTGCCCTGGAGGGTAAGAAACAAAGAGAATCCCAGTAGGAGCAGAATGAAGATCTGTGGAGGGCCATGGACAGGGAGAAGATCTAGAGCTGAACTGTCTAAACTGACTATAATCATTAATTACATGCGGCTATTGAGCACTCGGAGTGTGGCTATTCCACACTGAGATGTGGCGTCAATGTCAAATACACACTAGATTCCAAAGACTTAGTATGTAAAAAAAGAATATAAAATATCTAATTAATACTTTTCTCATATTGAATATAAATTGAAATAAGATTTTGGGAATATTGGGTTAAATATAAATATAAAAAATTAATTTCACCTAAGTTTTTTGAGTGATGTTAGAAAGATGGTGGAGTAGGCAGTCCCATTCCACATTTATGAGAAGTCCAGAATCCAACTAAGAAGTTGCAGCACCCCCAACAAACACTGACTTGGAAACAACTGCATTGAAATGGGTAATAAGAGCAATTCCAGTTTATCTGTGTCATCTCCTCCCCTAAAGTGGCACAGCTCAGTGCTAGGAGAGATCAACTCAGGTTGTGACTTCTACAGTTGTGTGTGTGTGTGTGTGTGTGTGTGTGTGTGTGTGTGTGTGTGGAGAGGGTCAGTGGAACATGGGCCTGGTCTTCCTGCCTTTCACTGTGGGCCCGAAGGGGCTGGTTTGTCTTGCCTACCTGAGTGCTGAAGAAATGGCATTACCTGGATGCCTTGAACAAGTAGGAACAAAGGAAAAGGGGAAGAAAACTCCCTGAAGCCAACACAGGTTTGCAAGATTGGAAAAAGACACGGAACTGAGGCTTCTCCTCCAGTAAGGAGGGAGGAGTATAGGATGCCTCCAATGTCCCTGGTCTTTCAGTGCACTTCCTGATGGGCTATTTCTGTCTTGCCCCACTTGGAAAGCTGAATGAACTGGCATATGTGACTCTTGGGACAGCTAAGAACAAAGTAAAAGGGGCAGGTTGCTTCCTGCCCCTGGCCTGGCTCTGTGAGATTGGGAAAAGGCACAGAAATGAAGCATTTTCCCAGGAGGGAGGGAAAGGAGTGGACACCAAAGGCAGCAAGAGACTATAGGCTCCTGAAAAAACAAAAGGACTGGATGCCTGAGGCAGCTAGGGACAAAGGCCCAGAATTTAGCCATGTTGACGCAAAGTCTGGGAGAGGTGGCAGTTTGTTCAAATGTGCAGAGATCAACGAAAAATTACCAGACCTTGAAGAATCATGAAAAGATAACACAACCCAAAGAATAAAATAAATCTCTAGTAACTAACCCTAAACAAATTGCCTGACAAAGAATTCAAAATAATTACCTTAAAGAAGCTTAGTCCCTTTGAGCTGCTGTAGCAAAATTGCCCAGAATGGGCAGCTTTACAACAGGTATATTGACTTAATCTTCCTGAATAGGTTTTTTTTTGTTTTTTGTGTTTTTTTTTTTTAATGCAGAACTCCAATTGGAATCAAATTATGAAGTAAGAAAATTAAATCTCTGTCTTTTTAAAACATTTATTTCCCTGCTCTGTAAAACTGGTTACCAAAATGTCACAATGCTAAGCACAAGATACATGCAATTGGGAAAGAATTGGAGAGATTAGATTAAAAGGGAGAGATGTGCACTTAATCAAGGAGAAAGGTATCTTGAAGGCTAATAAAAAAGAAAGATATTACAGGCTATATTTATATACTCTTTGTCAGGGATGGGTGAATCTAAATGATTTTGTACTATCAAGATATCTTGTACAAGTTTCTGGAAAGTATTATACTCAGGCTCATGCTTTATTGCCAATCGCCTTTGTCTTAAACTTTGAATGTCATGTCTGATTTAAGGGAAATATTATCCATCTGATTCTGGTTCATTTCTACTTTACCTATCAACTTAGTTTTTTATTTGCAACATAATCTCTGAAATAGAGGGCTTTAGAAACAGCTACATTTAGTTTTCCTTTACCTCTCATAATACAACACATTGGAAACGAGAGTCCATAAGACCTAAATAAAAAGTTGTAATTGGTATCTATCGGTATCTCTTCAAGTTAGCTACCATATAAAGTTGTGATACCCACAGTCGACAACTTAAACTGGGGTCGTTCTCCTGGTAAATTCTCTGTGGAACACTGCAAGATAATTTTTTGGCAGAGTCAAGGAATTTAACTTTTATAATCTGGGAGCTTTTTTAGAGTTGCTTCAATTCAGCAAGTGGTTTATTGAGTACCAACAAGGGGTTGGGTTCTTTAGGGAATGAGAAAATTGTATTAGTCACATTCCCAACCCTCAAATAACATCAAGGTTTATTGGATCGATTAGGCATAAGTGACAGATTGGAAGGTCAAAAAGGTGTTACTGGACTTGCAATGAGAACTGTAGAGATATTTTGGATTTATCAGCCTGGAGAAATAAAATAGGGCTAGATAGAGGCCCTGTGTGTGTGTGTGTGTGTGTGTGTGTGTGTGAGAGAGAGAGAGAGAGAGAGAGAGAGAGAGAGATTTGGGCTTTAAGAGATATTAACAATAATATATGCATGAAAAAGGCCAGAGTTGGGGGGTTACAAGTGTAGGGAGCTTTTAATAAAGGGTTACAACATTAGTATGATGCAGGAATATCATAGATATTTGGGCAAGGGTTTCATGTACAAGGCAGGTCTGTGGAAGATTTGTGTTGGGGAAATGCAATTTTATTCTCTCTTTTTGTCTCTCAAACATAACCTTTACCCAGGATTGGTGAATGCTTTGTACCAAGTGCCCTTGTTAAATTATATAACTTTTCTCATTTTGCTCTTGTCACCTTGAGTTTCTTTATAGACAGCTAAATAACCAACCTCTTTAGAATGGCTTGACTTGGTAGATAGTTTAAAAATAATTTTTAACCTTTGGAAGTGCTGCTTGATTGTTATAGAAACCAATGAAATTTCCTGGGGAAAAAAGCTTTATGGAACATTGCAAAGTTATCTAGTTTTCCAATTTTATTTATCATTTCTGTTTTCAAATACATTGAGACAAAAATGGACCCTTAGGGTACAATTTTGAAAGAATGCAGAGATTCAGAAAACACGCGTGATCTTAAAGTTCCCCAGGTTCTGAGTAATACAATATAGATATTAATTTTATATGTGAAATTAAGGCTCTTGCCAATAAAATTTCTTTTATCTTACTTACTCAGAGGAAATGCATATCTGGTTGAAATGGCCAATTTCCTGTTCTGCAAAGTGGTAATAGTCAGAGGAGGGTAGGTTGAGATAGAAAATAGTTTCCATTATTTATATGACTCCCAGTTGTTTAGCTAGTAGTAGTTTTTAAAAATCCCTTTGCTGTAGAAATGTCAGGTGGACTGCGTCATGGTTTCAATCTCACTGCAGTCCTGGGAGCCCATAAATAATGAGAGCAGGGCAATTCAGGGGACTCTGACCAAGAACCTAAAAGAAGACACTGTTTTTCTTTCTTTCTTTCTTTTGTTAAATGATGAATCGCAATACATATATTTTTAAACCTAATTGTTTTAGGGATCCAGGTCTAGCTAGTATAGATTTCAAGCCAGAAACCATGTACAAAAACAAACAAATAAAAAATAAGGATATTTTTTCATAATAGTTTTTATTTTGAGCCCCTCTTCTGCCTGCTGGTGAAGACTAGCTCTTAGTTAATTCAATCATTTTCGGGGTACCTAACCTCCTACTCATTTCCTCCATATTGTATTGAAGTTCCAGAGAGCATATGGGGCTCTAGGACAATTTCATTGCACCCTAGGTTATTGTTATCTATCCACTATGACATTAGCTGACATGTACATTATTTTTCCACTTTCAGGAATTGGTCCATGTGTACCACTACTGTACACTGCTTTCTCAATCACTTGGCCTCTGTCCCCCACTTGGTGTACAAACACCCTTTGGCTCTGCTCCTGGACCCCAATGATAGAAGGAGAAGCTCCCCATCTAGACCAGCCTCACAGGCATCCTGTCTACTATTCTCCTTTGCTGCGGAAGGGCACAGCTGTCAAGTTCTTCTGTGCTTTCGGTGAAAACAGAGAACACAGATCTGCTCTCCTCTCAGGTTCCTGGGTTTCTCTGCCTCTCAGTCTTTGGCCCGTAGGAGGTCTTCCTTGGAGGACCAAGAGCATGTAGACTTTTTGCTTTCACTGTCTCTTCTCTCCTTCCTCCCACTGTCCCACACCTCCTCTGTCAAAGAGAGTCTCGATCTAGTCTGGAGGTGATGTGAAGGACTTTTCCTTTTTTTTCCTTTCTAATCTATCATGGAAAATGTACATTTTTATGTTTTTAAGGGCTTCAATTTTGGGACCTCAGAAACTCAAACCCTTGAAAATGAAATATCTTGGGTTTTGAAACTCAAAAGCCATGTCTCTGCCTTTCTGCCGATTCATCCCTCTCCCCGAGACCATGCATCAGTATGCCTGTTTGTCTTAGGAAGAACCACAGGAAAACAGAGTTAATATATCAAAATATATACAGCCACACTTGCGTTATTAAGAATATTTATGGCCATGTACAAAGATTATTTATTTTTATTGTTGAACATCTTGTTTTCAAGAACTGTGAAGAGTCTTACCCAGAACTAACAAGTCAGCCTGCTGCAGTCTCATGAGTGATGATAGAAGACATGAGACTCGTGAGCCAGAGACAAAGGTTAATTTATTATTCACAGAAATAGCAGTAGCCAGGAAAACAATCAACATTTTGGTGTCATTTCTTTTTTTTCTTTTTAAAAATATATCTTTATTGATTTCAGAGAGAGGAAAGGAGAGGGAGAGAGAGATAGAAACATCAATGATGAGAGTCATTGATTGAGCCCGCAACCTGGGCATGTGCCCTGACTGGGAATCGAACCCCGATCGCCTGGATCCTAGGTCGATGCTCAACCGCTGAGCCACGCCCGGCCGAGCTTGATGTCATTTCTGAAGCCCCAGTTCCCACCAATGGTGCCAAGATTGACAGATGACACCTGTATATACAATGGGTTATGTTATAGGAGAGGGACCTTCAGCTTTGGGAGCCTGAATTACCCCAAAATTTAGTAGCTTAAAACAACAAAATTTATTATTTCCCAGTGTCTGTGGGTCAGCAATCTGGGCACAGATTAGCTCAGGCACAAGACTGCAATAAAGGTGTCAGCTGAGTTTGCAGTCTTTTCTGAAGCTTAGCTGGGGTAGGATCTGTTTCCGAGCTCACACCCCTGGTTTTTGGTAAGATTAAGTTTCTTACAGGCTTTCGGACTGAGGCTGTCTCCACATGGCAGCTTGGTTCATCAGGGTGAGCCAGCAGAGAGAACAAAACAACACCAGCAAGAGAGTGGCAGAAGAGTCTTGGAGGTAACATCTCAGCATTTTTACTGTATTCTCGTCATTAGGAGCAAGTCCTTAAATTCCAGCTCACACACATGAGGAGAGGATCACACAGGGAGTGAACCCCAGGAGGAAGGAGATCTCTGGGACCCTTTGAGGAGCAGCCTGCCACAGATACATTTATGGATTTACTTATAAAGATATAACAATACAGAAAAGTTTGCAAAGCATCTTAATGTACTTGAAGAACCCTTGACATCAGACTGAGGACATGGTTTCTCACTTAAGCTCTGCTATTAATTGAGCAGTTTACCTACATTCCATGGGTCTCACTTATTTTATCTCTAAAATGAGTATATTGATAAAGATGTTTGAAAAATCTCTTCTTATTCTAAAAAAAAAAAGACTAAAATCAGTATTTCAAATGTTTCTAATATTTCAAAAGAAAGTAGTGGAACAATAAAATGAAAAAGAAATATATCTTTGCATAGGTATACACATTTGGTACCCATTTTTATAACATAGGAATTTGAAAATTTGATTTACTTTAAACGTTTTTAATATCTGGCTTTTATAATTGAATACTATTGTTTAGATTGCTCTGTGAGATCTTTGGGGAAACACTAAAAAAGCTAGAAATTTCACTCTTTGCAAGGCCTATAAACTGAAACTAGATGCTTTATGACTTTTGAGGGAGATTCAATGAGGCCCTAACACTTTCTGATTGGTCTCTTGGCATTATCTACTCAAAAGCATTTTTATTAGGAGGCTTTATTGAATTTCTCTATGTGTAGAGCTTGGAGGACGGTTTATGGCTGCCAATTTTTTAAGGTGAAAAAGCTTCCTTTATTGGAGGAGAGAAAAAAGAGTATCAAATGAAAGGAGTTAAGCTGAAAGTATAGTTGTTGCCTCTTCCAGAAAATAACCAAGAGGAAAATTATTGGTAAGATATTCCATTTTCACATAGATAGGGGCTTGTAACAATTAAGATCATTTTTTCATTATAGGTAATGCAATATTCAATGAAGTAAATGCAACAAATTCAAGTCATTAGGTACTTTTTTTAAACAATAAAGTTAATAAATAACCATTATAAAACACTTAAAATACATTAAAATATAGAGAATAACTATAATTTACTATTACATACTCTCCAAATGATCATCAATAGTGTTTTAATATGTTTGGAATTGTTCATAATATTTTTAGAACCTAAGGTTATACAAATTAATAAAACATGGTCTCTGCTTTTAAGATATTTGTATCTATTGGAGAAAATAGATCTATATATATATAGATGATTAAAAATCAATATGGTAAATTTATTAAAGAAGATATGCATCAAATGTGGTGGAAGCATGAAAAAGGGACACCTAGTTCAGTCTGGCTGTGGTGCATTTAACTGTCAGAGAATATTTCTTGGAGGTGATGCAAGAGTCAACTTTATTTATTTAAAAATTAAAAAAATTATTTTTTAATTACAGTTGACAGTCAATATTACTTTATATTAGTTTCAGGTATACAACATAATGGTTAGACAATTATATATTTTATGAACTGATCCCCTCAATAATTCAAGTACTCACCTGGCACCCTACATAGTTATTAAAATATTACTATCGTTCCTGTGCTGTACCTTACATCCCCATGACTATTTTGTACTTATCAATTTTGTACTTCTTACTCTCTTCACCTTTTCACCCAGCCTCCCAACTTTTCTCTCACCTGGCAATCAGTTTATAATCTGAATCTATGAATCTGTACCTGTTTTGTTTGTTGGTTTATCTTGTTTTTTAGATTCAACATATAAGTGAAATCATATGGTATTTATTTGTCTTTCTCTGTCTGACTTATTTCACTTAGCATAATACCTGCTAGCTCTATCCATATTTTTGCAAATGGTAAGATTTTATTCTTTTTTATGACTGAGTAATACTCCATTGTATATATGTACCACCTCTTCTTTATCCACTTGTCATATTGATGGGCACTTGGGTTGCTTCCAAAGCTTGGCTATTGCAATAAATGAAACACTTCTATGGGAGTTGTGCCCAAGAGGAGTCTTGAGAGATGAGGAAGGGTGAGCCAGTTGAGGAGATGTGGAAAAGAAAATTGCATTCACAAGGCACCAAGGTGTGGAACAGATGGTATTCAACCTCAAACATCATACTTCTTCCCCTAACCTTGCTTATTTCTTTCCTCCCCACAAACTCTTACATCTAGACAGAGGACACCATGATAGAAATGATGATCTGTTTTTTTTCTTTCTTCAGATCTCAGGAGCAGTGAGCATATATACAATTTTTAAGGTCAATGCTTATCTAGAATGATGCTATAATACAACAAACCTGGCAAAGCTAAGAAGCCCAGTGACTCTGCCCCCATGCTTCTCAGACCTGCCTGCTTTCTGTTATATAACCTCAATCCCGGGCAGCGTCAGGATTACTGTGGAGTTTTGGACTTTTAGATCATCTCAGTGGTATTTAAAAACAAAGTTCTTTTTTCTGGAATCTAGGATATAGAAAACTTGAATAATTATTATGTAAATTTTCTGATAACAAAAATGACCAGTTTTTTCTTGAATTCCATGGAAATGTTTTCTCTCAATAAAAATAATTGGTGATATGTCTGTGTCTTTTTTAAAGGCTAGAGTCATACTTCTATGAACACTAGAATTTTCCTTTACAACAGTCTTTCTGGGAACAATATCAAATGCAGTAAGTTGATTGTGTGGCAATCCAGAAAGTCTCTTTTGTTGTGTGTTTTTAATTTGCTAAACATTAAAGATACAAAAAATTCTTTCAAGTCTTTGTCAGATGTTCTTAGATGGCAAGATGCCTGTGCACTTGCAAAGAGTCCCAGTTTTAGTGCCTTTGGGCTACTATAACAGAATACCACAGACTGGGTGGCTTATAAACAACAGAAATTTATTTCTCACAGTTCTGGAGAGGCTGAGAAGTCCAAGATCAAAGCTCTGGCAGATTTGGTGTCTGGTGAGAGCCTTCCTGCTAGTTCATAGTCAGCCAGTCATTTTTCTGGTGGAAAGTGTGATGGACTCCTCTAGGGCCTCTTTTATAAGGGCATAAATCCTATTCATAAGGGCTCTGTCCTTATGACCTAACAGTCTTTCAAAAGTCCCAGAACCAAATACCATCACATTGAGAATTAGGTTTCAACATATGAATTTTAGCAGGGAGGAACACAAACATTTAGTTTATAGCAATACCTCTTTCAAGTTCTTGGTTTGGGGCAGGCAGCGAGCTAGAGAGGATTCATATAATATCATTTATAGTTCTTTACACATAGTGGATTCTCAATAAAAAAGAAATGAATGAATGAAACTCATAAGTAGATTGGAGTGTGTGTGTGTGTGTGTGTGTGTGTGTGCAGATTCAATAGCTTTTTCCCCCAGTAGCTTCTTAACTGGTCTTCCCATTTCTGCCTTTGTCCCTCTATAACCAATTCTTTTTTTTTTTTTAATACAACATTTACAGCCTTTATTGATAAGATATAGCCATTAAGCCAAAATTCAGCCATCAATATCCACCCTCATTTCCCATTCACAATGAATGAGAATATATTTTACTTTAAATGGGACATAGAGCCAAAGTGCCAAATATTAACGTATAATCTTAAAGTCTTAAAATCACACTTGAAATATCAAAAGAAGCAATTCCAAAATCATGAAAGCTTGATGAAGTAACTACACAGAAAAAAAAAGACATTTAAACCATTTCACTTTAGGTGTATTTTAACTTCAGCCTTTAGAAAGCATACTTTATAAAGTCACTATTCATTTAAAATAAACACGTTTATAAAGAACATTAAATTTAAATTTCATAGTTGCTTATAAAATGGTACTTGAAAGGTTGACCTATATAGGAAATGAGTCCTGTCAAGAGAGATGGTAAACTATAAACATAAAATATACCACAATGTTAAAAAACTCATAGTGTTCTATAGGAAAATCAATAAAGATAAGTTAACCTTTCTGGGGAAAAATGTATTTAGCATTAAAAATTTAAATGTAAATTTTGTATATGAATTCAATAAGGAATATGTTTAAACTGTGCATTGTCACATAACCATCTATTTTGTGTAAAACAATAAAGTAATGTACTTTTTGAATATGTGTACACCAAAACCAAAAGATTATTTTTAATTTTTCCTTTATTGGCAACTTTGGATGCATTTTTAGGTTTTGGTTCCCAGAAGGCATTTTATACAAATCTTGAAGCTGCACCTATGTCCATCTTGGCAGCTTGTTTCTTGTCTGTCACTTCCTTGACTCTGGTCATGTATACTCTGATTCTTTTCAATTCCTGCTTTATGGAAGTTTCCTTAGGATTAACTCCCTGAGTTGCCAAATAAACCCAAAGCATTGAATTTAATGTGTAAACAGAAACTAAATTCACTTTTGCTTGCTCAAGTGGATGCAACTTCTGCAACTTGTTTCTAGAAACACATCATGGTCTTCATCGGGTCATCTATAGCACCAATGGAATTCACAAGTGTTGATAAATGCTCATGAATTTCTTCTGGATAGTCTTCATTAAGTTCTCCTGCTGTTATGACCAAAGTGGTACCAGTATGGTTGGTGAGGGCCCTCTTCTCATTGCAGCTTGGTGACTTCTTGTATTCTCACTTGAGGAAGGTCACCAATTCTAAAGAAGCAGTCAGACTGATCCTGTTACAAAGAAGTCAGATCACGCCCCTCTTTGGTTTAAACCCTTTATGGCTGCCCATCTCACTCAGAATAAAAGCCAAACTCCTAAAGCTATAAGGCGCTGCATAATCTGGCCTTTGTTACCTTTCTAACTTTATCTCATATGACCCTCACCCAGGTCACTCTCCTCTAGCCACACTGGCTTCCTTGCTGTTTATCATAGAAACCAGGCATGCTCTTCTCTCAAGGCATTTGCACTTGCTCTTCTATCTGCTTGAAATGCTCTTCCCACCCAAAATATAAAGACTCCCTCTCTCTTTTGAATCTTTGTTGAAATGTCAACTTCTCAATGAGCCTTGCTGACCCATTCTATTTAAAGTCACAGCCTGTCCCACTCCTTACCCCCATCCTTGGCTATCCCTCTTATCACCATCTAACACACTATATAATGACTTTTATATATTGTCTGCCTCCTCCCTAACATCTCCTTCACCCAATAGAATGAAAACTCTATGAGGGCAGGGATTTTAATATATTTTATTCACTAATTTATTTATTTTGCCCAAAACATACATAACACATACATAGGACCTCAAGAAATATTGGTTCAATGAATGACAAAATGAAGATAAGTGTGTGGTGTATGTGGTCTTTAATAAGATTGATAGGTGTGTTAATAAGACTTTTAAATGTTCAGAGCAAAGCCTCTCTCTGAGACTTTTGTTTTCCGTGTCTTCTTCAAAGTCTGGGGCAGAGCAGAGCACTTGAAGAAAGGAACGGAATCGAGGAGAGTCAGTGTTTATCTGGGTGGTTCAAATTTGACCAACTAAGTAATGGGAAATGGTTGATTTCATGTAGTATAACTCAGAAGTCTTGTCCAATACATTAAAGATTTTAAAAAAGTCTCTGTATACTTTTTTCTTTCCCTCAAACATTCACCAGTTTTCATTGATCTTGATCTGTTGTACTGAATTAATCTGTAAGTATTTTATGAAGTAAAAAAGGTAGAAAATATTGCCCTACTTTTAAACTTTTTTTTAATATCATAGACTTTAGCTCATGGTATTTTGGGAGTTTTCAAAAACTTCTTCCCAACTTATTCCCTTTATGTAAATATAATATAGTCCTAAGAAACTGAAAGGATACACATGCTTTATATATGCATTTATTCAACAACACACTTCATTATGACCATATTTATTTAAGAAATAGTTATATAGAATTTACTATGTTCTGGGCACAATATTAATTGCTCAAATTCAGCAATGAACAAAGCAAAGCTCCTATATTGCATGCTTCATAATAAATTATGTAGAATTTGGAGTTTTATACTTATAAGGGGATGTGGAAGATATAGTAAAATCCACTAATTTTACAACCAAATAAACTTATACCAGAGATCTTGAGTGATTTTCCACAAGGTCACCCAGTTAATGTCAGAACATGAGCTAGAAGCTGTTTCGATGATTTCTACTACTTCTTTGGATCACCCGTTCTTGCTATGAATAGAGGAGGAGAATACTAAACATCTTTTCGTGAGTACCCTGGGATCTCCTGCGTTTCCTAGGGCATAACAAAAAGGTTAAATTTCACATATTCATGTTTAGGGCTGTTGTGTAATTTGTTGTTATTTTTATTATGGTTTTTATCCATCTGTCCTACAATCTGTTCATGTAGCCCAGGCCAGTTACCATGATAAAAACCTTTGTTGTGTGTTCTGAGTTATATTAGTTGTCTACTGTCTGATTAACATTGAGCCTAATTTATTCCAGGATCAGTTGGCTGTCCCTTGTAAAGTTGGTTATTTCTTTAGAGTCAGTAATTTACATTGCTATTAAAATGCCGAGAATATGAGATAGTCCTTCAGCCTTGAGAATGAGGCAATTCAAGGTGAAAGTAGTCAAGGAGCAGCCTTTTTAATTCAGGTGTCCTGACCAATCCTCCTGGAAAATGAATGAAAAAGAGAACTCTGGGGGACTTAATTTTTAATAAACTAACACATTACTAATCATCTTGGGTACATCCTTTCAGTTCTGCCAGAAACTCTGAGAAATAGATTTGGCAGAAGGAAGAAGCAGACTGAGTGATGTCATGCCTCAGCATTACACTGTAGGAAGCAAGTGAAACATAAGAGCGCTAATATTTCAGCATTTAATATAATCCTAAGGGTAAATAAGAGGTGCAGGAAAATGGATGGTTACGTCCCTTGAAGGCAGTGGATGATTTAATTTTATAGCCTATTTCAGTCCACCTTTAAGCATATTTTATTAGGAAAAATTTGAGACATGCATTGACCTTTATTAATGCATAACATAATGAAACAAGTAGTACTTCCTTCCTAAAACCCTATTACAGCAACATTAGTAAATGTTACACAAAAAGACCTGTGTATGTGGGTATATTGTCACTCAGAATGAATTAAAGGCATCAAAATAATCTTTTGCAAGATATTAATTGGTGTTACAAACTAAATCAAATGAGAGGTGACTTTGTCAAGCATCAATCTCTAGATTCTCATTTTTCTTGTTGCCCTTGATCCCCCCCCCCCCCCCCCCGTGTACCTAAATGCAGTACATGAGTGAAACTACAACTTAGAGGAAGACTGGATCTAACCACTGCGAGCTGTCTTTCAGTGAGACCGTGGGGCATTTCTAGGACCATGGTCCTCCCTGGACATTATCAGGTTTCTCTCTGGGAACTGACACATAAATCACTTTCTGTGACTTTATTTTTTTAAATATGTTTTTATTGATTTTTAGAGAGAGAAAAAAGGAGAGGGAGAGAGAAAGGGAGAAATATGAGAAACATTGTTTGGCTGCCCTCTGCATGCCCCCTACTGGGGATGAAGCCAGAAACCTGGGCCTGTGCCCTGAATGGGAATCGAACCTGTGACCTCTTGGTGCATGGGAGAAAGGTCAACCAACTGAGCCACACTGGCCAGGGCGCTGTGACTTTCTTATTCAAAGAAGCTAAAGGAGTTTAGAAACCAGAAAGTAGTTATTTAGTGCCTGATCTTTAATGATACAGAAAAGCATTAGAGTGATTTGATATTAATTTTTTAAAGTTATAACTTTGTTTAGAAAAATAACAGTGACCATAAAATAAGAAGTGACCAGCACATAAGCCTTTGGAAGACAGTTTTCTCTTGCCAACCTCTCTCTCTAGGGTGAACTCACAGACAGATGCTCATGCTAGTGCTCTAGAGACATCCTGTTTATTTCCTTGTAGAAATAAAGAAGCAAAATCATTAATGAGATGATGCTAGAGAATGCCAGTGGCATTCTTTTCTTTTTCTTTCTTTTAAATTTATCTTTATTGTTGAGAGTATTACAGGTATCCCATTCCCCCCCAAATGACCCCCTCCACTTTGCTCCCACCCCCTTCCCAGGCCTTTACCCCGTTATTAACTGTGTCCATGGGTTATGCATATAACTTCTTGGGTTAATCTCTTCCCACCCTCCACCCCCCTTCCCTCTTTCCTCTGAAATAGGATTGTCTGTTGCATGCCTCAATGTCTCTGGATCTATTTAGTTCATCAGATTCTTTTGTTCATTAGCTTCTTCTTAAAGAAGACCCTTCAACTTTTCCTGTAGTGCTGGTCTGGTGGTGATGAACTCCTTTAGCTTTTTCTTATCTGTGAAGCTCTTTATCTGACCTTCAATTCTAAATGATAGCTTTGCTGGGTAGAGCAATCTTGGTTGTAGTTCCATGTTTTTCATCACTTTGAATATTTCTTGCCACTCCCTTCTGGCCTGCAAGGTTTCTGTTGAGAAATCAGCTGACAGTCATATGGGTGCTCCCTTGTAGGTAACTAACTGCTTTTCTCTTGCTGCTTTTAAGATTCTCTCTTTGTCTTTAACCTTTGGCATTTTAATTATGATGTGTCTTGCTGTGGGCCTCTTTGGGTTCCTCTTGTTTGAGACCCTCTGTGCTTCCTGGACTTGTAAGTCGATTTCTTTTCCCAGGTAGGGGAAGTTTTCTGTAATTATTTCTTCAAATAGGTTTTCAATTCCTTGGTCTCTTTCTTCCCCTTCTGGCACCCCAATAATACGAATGTTGGGCCTCTTGAAGTTGTCCCAGAGGCTCCTCATACTATTTTCATATTTCTGGATTCTGTTTTCTTTTTGCTCTTCTGGTTGGGTGTTTTTTGTTTCCTCATGTTCCAAATTGCTGATTTGATTCTCAGCATCCTCTACTCTACTGTTGATTCCATGTAAATTATTCTTCATTTCAGTTCCTGTAGCCTTCATTTCAAATTGGTACTTTATTATGTTATCGATTTTCTCAGTTATTTCCCTAATAGTCTGCTTAAACATCATTATAAACAAAATTCTGAACTCTCTGTTAGCTTGCTTGGATCTATTTCATTTAGTTCCTCTTCTAGAGATTTCTTCTGTTTTTTCCTTTGTGACATGTTTTTTTGCCTCCACATTTTGGCTGTTTCCAGGTGTTTGTTTCTATGTATTAGGTAGAGCTGCTATGTCTCCTGGAATTGGTAGAGTGGCTTTGTGTAGTAGGTGTCCTGTAGGGTCCAGTGGCTCAGCCTCCCCAGTCACCTGAGCTGGGCCTTCTAGGTGCTCCCCTGTGTGGGCTGTGTGCACTGTCCTGTTGTAGTTGAGCCTTGGTTGCTGTTGGTGTCCCTGGGAGGAACTGACCCTCAGGCCAATCAGCTGTGAGGACCAGCTGCAACTACAGCCAGAGAGCTGCTGTGCTGGAGACACCCTTATGGATTAGGATTTACTTCAGTGGAGCTTTGGTGTTTACCAAGTGTGCCCCTTGAGTGTCACTCGTGGATGTGGTAGGGTTGTAATCCAGCGTGGTGGAGTCTGAGCACCAGGTGCACTGTCTGTGGGGCCTCCCTGGAGGTGCAAAGTCAGCCTGTGCCAGTGCCTTGCCCAGGGCCACCCAGCATGAGCTACATAGCAAACTGTAGATGGCTGCTATTTGTGCTGGGCTTGGAGGTGCCCAGGAGAGGCCAAGCTATGAGCCAATGCAGCTGCTGCTAGTGCCAGGCCTGGGGCCGCTTATCAAGCCTTATGGGGCCCGCTGCTGCTTGTTTGAGAGGTTTTAGGAAAGTCCTAAGCATGATGCTTGAGAGGCCACTTGTATAGAAAAGCCACTGGATGAGCCTGCAGGTGGGAGGGGCGGGGCCTCTGGGAATCACGGGGCGGGGCCAAAGGTGTGAGTCAGGTGCTGGCGATTCAAACATGGCGCCTGCCTGCCGGCTGTGTGCCGGGAGGACTCGCCAAAGGAGCCATGGTCTCTGCCAGCCCTTCTGCCCGGGAGGAAGCCGCCCCTCCAGCTCTTGCTCGGATTTCAGGCAGGTTAGTCCCTCCCCGAGTGTCCCGGGTCCTTTCAGGCTGCTGCCCGGCGCTGGGCTCAGAGGGAGCGTCCGAGTGAGTCCGTGCCGGGCCCTTTAGAGGAGCTGCTGGGGCTCCCGCAGCCTCCGCGACCCTCAGGGACAGTCCCCGCTGGTTGCACAGACCGGAGTTGTGGGGATGTCTCTTCCCAGCCCTGGAGCCCTGGGCTGGGGGCCTGCTGTGGGGCTGGGACCCCTCCCTCCTCCAGGAAACCCCCACCACTGAGATACCCTTCGGGGTTTCAACTGCGGCACCGGGTGTGGGCCCGTGGCAGAGTCTCCTATTCAGCCCCGATCCGCCCGCGTCTCCGCCCCTCCTCCCGGTCTCGGTGCTGCTTCAGTTCCCTGGTTGTGAGACTTCTGTTCAGCTGGATGTCAGGAGGCTGAGTGACAGTGGTTCTGTGTTTTAGCTGTAATTTTGGTGTGGTTGCGGGAGGCGGCGGGGGCAGCTGTTCCCTACGCGCCATCTTGTTTCTCTGCCAGTGGCATTCTTAGAATGGGAAAGTCAGCATTTCTAAATGGCCTGGCGTATAGTTACAAGTTTTCTTTTATATGAATTTATCTGGTAGTTTTTGTTTGTCACTTTGCCATTTCTCTTTAATGTATGTACTTGGAGCGGGGAAGGCTGGCCGTAGGATTAGAGAGAGTAATTAGTCCAACAGAGGCCTGAGTGGAGCAGCAGCCAGGGTTTTAGCAGGCATTCAGACACTGTCTCTTTCATTGTGCATGTTTGGACAAGTTACTGAATTTCTCTAAGCTTCAATTTTTTTAGTTGTCTAAGGGAAATGATAGTAACTTTTTACTTTTTCAAGGTTGTTTTGTGAATAATGTGTGATAGTAAATATAAAGTCTTTAAAAAAATTCTTGGTAAAATAATAGCAAATCAAAGATTTATTAGACTAGTCCTTGAGGAAACTAAGTTTATCATCATATTCCAATTAGTTTCAATGAAGAAATATTTGTTATTTTGCCTACTATATGCCAAGCACTGTGTTCAACCTCAGGATATAACAGCAGACAATACAGAAAAAGAGAGCTCTTGGACCAGATGGCAGTAATGGTAAAGACTGAAGGAAGGTTGCTATGGGAGGTGTCCTGATTTTTACAGTTCCCGAATGGCTCACTCTCTTCCTCATTCCAAGAAGAGGCCAGGAGTCTTTTATTGACCTCATGGTTGAAGTAATTGTATATGCCCAGTCCAACATTGGGTTTGACACCCTTGTAATAAAACTATTATTGAAATTCTATGATACTTTGATATCTACTAAATGTTAGGAAATCTATTTCTCAGCTTGTGTAATTAATGTATCAAGATATAGAATTTCCAAGTAATCATTTTGTGGCATATTGATACTATTATAATAGTCTTTTTTGAATCACTATGGAAATTTGAGATACAGACTGAACATCTCTACAGAATGATATTCATGAATACAATTAATATTTAACAAGACTATGTCATTCACATATAAAACCAGATGACTCCAAGACACCAAATTCTTGATCTTGTGAGTTTGACTCCAAAGCTGAATTGTGGTGACATATTTTCTTTTCTTTTTTACTTTTTCATTTCTTTATTTTTATTTTCCATCACCATTTATCCCCTCTATGTTCTCTTTTCATATTTTGTATTTAGATTATTTTGATCTCACAGGCTGCCTTCTTAAGGATTTCATGGGAGTCTACCAGGAACATTGTACTTATATCTACTGCTATTTATGGGGTTTCAGTAACTGGGATTGTTTTAGAGTTAAGGCCCTGACTTGGGGCAAACAAAAAGCAATAATGTCAACCATGAAACGAATATGAAGAATATACTACTATCACTTTTGATCAATAAAGTAAGAAAAAAAATCATTGCCTTTACTTAGTTCTAAGCATGAATAGTTTGAAGTGATAGTAAGAACTTCCTTTGACTTGGCCCATATAATATGGATATAATTTTCATCTTGCTCTGTGCATTAGAACTTACATTCATCCTTCAAAAATCCAGGTAGAGCCCAGCCGGATGTGGCTCAGCAGTTGAGCGTTGACCTAGGATCCAGGTGATCAGAGTTCGATTCCTGGTCAGGGCACATGCCCGGGTTGCGGGCTCGATCAATGACTCTCTCATCATTGATGTTTCTGTCTCTCTCTTTCCCTCTCCTTTCCTCTCTCTGAAATCAATAAAGATATATATATAAAATCCAGGTAGCAATTATTTTCCCATTAAAAAAAATCAGAACTTCTGATCCTCAAGAAATATTTTTTTTTACCATACTATCCTGAAAAAATTCCAGCAGAACATAAAAAACCATGGAAGTTTCCATTAATTTATCAAGTATATCATAAGCAGATGTAAAATTTTAGATAATTTTTTAATATTAACAATTTTTTAAAATCAGAAGTTAATGCATAAACATACTGAGTCTCCCTTTTATTCCAGAGTCATTCCTCCCTTTTCTCCTACTCTTCCCACCTCTACCATCAACCAGCTACTCCCAGAGGCAACTCATTACCAGTTTTTGTGTGGCTCTTTCTAGGATGTCTGGTCTGGGCTAATGGCGAGGACATGCGTAGGCAACCCAGCTGAGCTGTATCTACAAATTGCACCAGCCCGAGCTGCAGACCTACGAGTGAAGCTGCTTCTGATTCCGACCCCAAACTGCGAACTCACCCCCAGTTATTCTAGTCTTTCTAGAAACAACAAACCTGTATTCCTGACTACAAGTTTCATGAACATAATGAAATGGCTATCTTACACAGCTAAGTATTAGAGTGGTTTGTTATGCTGCAGCAGGAACTGGATAGTATGTTTTAATATTTATTAAGGCTAGACCTTAATCATTATTCTTTTTCAAAAATTTTTTGATTAGTTTTGTTAGGAATGTTTCCTGAAGCTCCTGTTGTATCACCATTACCACTAAATATATGTATATAAATATTATATGTGTAATTTTCTTAGGTTGTCTTAAAAAATATACTACATGAAAAAGGAGATGTGTACTGACAGTCCCCTACTTTTAATCTGGATTTCCTTCCTTTGGTTTGGTGGGGTGAAGGGAGAACAGCTACTTTAAGTCTATTAAACTCTACCCTTTCTCCTGAGAAAATCTCTACTCCGATAGGGAGCTATGCCCAACACTACCCGTGTTTGTAACACAGTATTGAATAAGAATCTGAAGCTTCAGTATGATGCATTTTGCTTCCAAACTTCCCATGAGTGGGAGATGGTTGGGAGAAGTGGATTCTCTAGTCTTATAGGGAGGAGTGGCCTTGGTACTCCAATTTTGAGTGTACTTTTCAATATTCTCACCAGGGAAGGCTTTGAAGACCTGCTGGGCTCTTTAATTAGAGAACCTGTTAAAGCAAGTGTGTCTTGCAAGGGTAGAAAACTAAAATTTCCAGGATCATTCCAGAAAAATCCATATTGAGAAAGGAATTACATTATTACTTATCAAGGAACTTGCTGTGCTCTTGGAATAGCTGGTTGATGGTGTTTAGTTTTTTCCCCCCTGACTCCACCTTTTTTTCCTGCCTCCTACCAGAATCTGGAAAGAGCTACATTGAGTTTGAATGTCAGTTGCTCATGCAGCAACAACCACAATAACAACCTCCCCACCAGAACAAAGAAACATTCATGGCCCTAGTTAACTGCTTTGATGACCATTAGGGGCACACAAATTTACTGCCTCTTATCAGTGGACAATCATCTACCTTTACCTCAGGCTTCCACAAGTAGTTTGTTTTTTCAAAGATATGTAATTAAGAAATTGGAATAATAAAAATAAATCAGAATAATATTGAGCTCTGTATATCATATTGAATTAATTGTAACTCAGTAAATTCACATGCTGATGATCTGGTCTAACCATATAATTTTACATATGAGGAAATTGAAACTAAGAAGAGTAAAGGACTTACTTAAGGTGACAGAGATAATGTTAGGTTCAGGCCTGAAATGCAGACATCCCAATGTGAATCTAGTCTCCCTTCTTCCTCCCTCCCTCCCTCCCTCCCTCCCTCCCTCCCTCCCTCCCTCCCTCCCTCCCTTCCATCACTTTTTCTTTTTACCTCTCTATAATACCATGCTGCCTCCTCAGGTGTCTAACAGGCTTAAAAAATGGGGACTCTTAGGTTAAGTTCTTTCTTAGCACAACTGAACGTTCACAGGCCTTTGTGGATTTTAGTACCACTCTAAAATCAAAGCATGGTAATTTTTAAGAGATTATTCCAAGAAAAGCAGATGCCAATACACAGTTAAAAATGAGCAAAGTTGAGTGAGAAGAATTTAACACTAATACATCTGTCAACCAGATGCTTGCCTCTCCGATTCTGGAAACGTAACCCACCAGTGTACCTTATGATGGCCCCACCTTAGGGGGCGATGAGGTGAGTGGTGGCAATAGTATGGGCATGACAGCCTGTAAACTAAATTGCTCTTTTTCCTTAGGAGATCTCTCTTGGCACACAGGGCCCATGTCTTATTTGTGTGTGAATCCTGAGTACTTACGGAAGTGCAATGAACTTGAAAAATTATGTGGGAGTGAGATTGAGAAGGATCTTGACATAAGCCAAGAAATTTTGGTCTTCTCCATTTGCCCTCTCCATTTAAGTTTATTTGTATTCTGCTAACTTTACTCTTTATTCCCATATTTAGTGCCTTGTAACACTCACTAGGAGTTGATTGATTAGAAAGAATGAGGGTGAATAAGAAATGAAACATCTACCACTTGGCTAGACTTAGCTAGAGCATGAGGCAAATGAGGTAATGGATATGAGTTTAGTCTGGATTAGAGCCAGATGGTAACTCAAAAATATTGTCCCATGACCCTATAACCTCCCCTTAAACCTAGGGAGCTGCTTTGCATATGTTGGTGCATCAGAGAAAAATTCTGCCATTATTAACAGCCCAGAGAAGGGAGATGGTGGCTACTAGCACAATTGTGTATCAAAGCCAAATCCATTTATTTTCTCTTCCACAACTTAGATAACATTACTTCTCATAGAGTATTTGTGAGGATTAACTGAATTAATGTGTGAGAAAGCATCTAAAATCACCCCACACCTGCCAGAACGGCTGCCATCAACAACTCAAACGACAATTGCTGGCGAGGGTGTGGAGAAAAGGGAATGTACCCTGCTGGTGGAAATGCAGACTGGTGCAGCCACTATGGAAAACAGCATGGAAGTTCCTCAAAAAATTAAAAATTGAACTGCCTTTTGACCCAGTGATCCCACTTCTAGGGATATAGTCTAAGAATCCCGAAATACCAGTCAGAAAGAATATATGCACCCCTATGTTCATAGCAGCACAATTTACAATAGCTAAGATCTGGAAACAGCCCAAGTGCCTATCAGTAGATGAGTGGATAAAAAAGCTGTGGGACATTCACATCATGGAATACTACACAGCTGTAAAAAGAAGGATCCCTTATGCTTTGAGACAGCATGGAGGGACCTGGGGATTAATATGCTAAGTGAAATAAAACAGTCCGAGAAAGACAAGTATCACGTGATCTCACTCATGTGGAATCTAATAAACAAAATAAATTTGAACAAAATAGATCCAGAGACATAGAAGCATGAAACAGGCTGACAAATCTCAAGGGAAGTGATGGGAAGGAGGAGATTAACCAAAGAACTTATATGCATATATGCATAACCCATGACTTAGACAATATTGGGTGAAGGCCTGGGGAGGGGGAAAGATGTGGGGTGGAGGGGGTCAATGGGGAAGAATGTGTAAGACTTTCAACAATGGAGATAAATGAAAAAAATAATAATTAGAAAAATCTTCACTAACTGCCTTTGAAAAGTAGCAAGTTTGCCATAATGCTGACATTTGGGCAGATACTTTTATTTTATTTTTTTCTAAAAATATGTCTTTATTGATTTCAGACAGAGGAAGGGAGAGAGAGAGAGAAAGACAGAAACATCAATGATGAGAGAGTCATTGACTGGCTGCCTCCTGCACACCCCCTCCTGGGGATTGAGACCAAAACCTGGGCATATGCCCTGACTGGGAATCGAACCTCGATTTCCTAGATCATAGGTCGATGCTCAACCACTGAGCCACGCTGGCTGGGCAGGCAGAGACATTTTAGAATAGATTCAAGAATCAGAAGAGTTGTTGGACTACAAGGACTTTAAAGCTCCATCCCATCATGCGATGCTATTATTTTAGCTCTTTTGTTTCAAAGATAAAATAAAGTATAGACTGAGAAATAATTTTCCATACGGCCATCTCTTACTCATCTTTTGGGATTCAGCTAAAACATCATTTCTTGAAAGAGGACTTCTCAAATATTCCATCCCTAATCCATGCTCTCTCTCAGATAGCACACCACTGCTCTTATCACAAGTTGTACCACTGTATTTATTTAATTTTTTATTATTTATTCAATGCCATTACTTTAAACTAGATTACAGACTATATGAGGGTAAAAACCAAGTCTGTTTTACACATGATATATAACCACCCTATCTTATTTGCAATATATACAAATATAGAATCATGTTGTACACCTGAAACTAATATATGCCAATTAACATAAAAATAAATGAAAACAATTTAAAAGTAGTCAACTGTTTTCCATTTATATGTGACATATCCTAGTCAGGAAAGGTATGATTTGTCAACAAACACAATGTTAAATTGTCATATATTTGGAAAAATAACTAAAAATTAAAGTGTACATTAAATATAACCTATGCGTTACAGAACCCAAAATAGAAAAACTTTGTTTTTATTTGATTTATCTTATTTAAAATCTTACACTTTGTTTTATTAAAAAATGCTTGAATTATCCATTCATTTATTACAATTTAATTTTTATTGGAAAGATTAATTAATATAAAGTTTTACATCTGGCTGTGTTTTTATTTCTATCATTATTCTTGTCAGCTTCAATACTAACAAAAATGATTAGTTCAACATGATGACTTCTGAGGTCCATAATTTTCTAAATTATATCTTTTATTCTATCTCAGCCACCCCTACTGGAGCTATCCTACACCAGTGTTTTAGAGACTGCAGATTGTGATGTATTAGATTGAAATTAATTGAGTAAGTAGAATTTTAAAATGGGAATAGAATAGAATTTAAAATATCAGAGTGTATTTAAGGATAAGCATTGTTTTGTGAAAATCTGTATACGTGTACTAAATATCTACGTAACATTTCTTTCTTTTTGAGGATCTATAAAGTTTGTAAAATAGTACCGTCGACGTTGTCATCAATAACGGCAGCACCTCTGAAACCTGTTTTAAGCGCCTTCTCTTTTTCTACTACAGTTCTTCTAGCTCCTTTACGGCAACAGGTCCACCCGAACACGTTACCCCCTAGACCTCAGATTCATTGACTCCAACATTTTCTTACTGTCCAGTGTTTTCTGCTTCTCACTTTTGCCCTTGCCCAGGTTAGACTCCGTGATCTGTCACATTCATTATTATGGGCCTCAAGCCCCTGGTTACCCCCTTTCCTTCCATCTCACTTAATTGGCAGAACCAGTTACCTGCCTGCTTCACACTGTACCCGATCAGCCTGGAGCATAGCTGCCCTTCTGGAGACACACTTTTCAAACTGGCCTCACTTTGCCTTCATGACCACAAGTCTCAGGTAAGGTCTTGCCCCTCCAACCTCTCATTGCCTCTAACCACCCAGCCATCCTACTAGAATCCCCTACCCTGCCTTCCCGCGCTGAGGCGCTTTCAACCCCTTCCCTCTCCACTAACTTCCAGTATCAGCTACTTCCTCTCTAGTTCCCTGTGGTGAGTTTACTCATATCCCAGGGAAATAGGAAACCACCATAATACAATTAAGTTATCTCTCCATCAAATTTTCACTGTACTTTCATTTTCACCTGTGCACTATTCCCCCCTCCTGTGACTATAGACTGCTCTCACTGTTGTGACCTAAAGCCTAACCTGCAACTTGCTGCTTGACTTAGATCCGGTGACTTTTCCATACTTGCCCTTTATTTCTCTGCTTCGTAGTCTAGCTGGGACAAACACTGTTTTTTGTTTTGTTTTTTCGCCCTTTATGCTTCGTGTCTTGCTGGGTAAAACAGCAAGAGGACTGAGTAAGCTGGGGAAGCATGAGTGATGCTGCTGTGGGCAGCCAGGTGCAACCCAGGGTCATTCTGTGCCTACTGAGGCTCCACAGGGAGACATGGTAAAGGCTGGAGGGGGAATTGCAACACACTTCTACTCTTTTTTTTTTTAAGTATATCTTTATTGATTTCAGAGAGAGGAAAGGAGAGGGAGAGAGAGATAGAAACATCAATGATGAGAGAGTCATTGGGGATTGAACCCACAACCTGGGCATGTGCCCTGACCGGGAACCAAACCCCAATCGCTGGGATCCTAGGTTGATGCTCAACCGCTGAGTCACGCCGGCCGGGCCACACTTCTACTCTTAAGTGTTCTGAAAACAGCCCCTGCACCTGTATTCTGATTATATAACATGCTTTCCTAGGAAAGTCGTCTGGCATTTGTGGGAAAGCATAGCAAGACTCTCCTCCTTGTCCTACAGCTCCCATTGTGTCTATAAAATACAGTCCGCCCTTCTACTCCTTCCCACAGTTGTTTTCCTGATGGAGAACAAGGACAGGGTTTAAAGGTCTTTTCTCACTGGGACCTTGAAGTACTCGTCTGTAGAGTTTATGGGAAAGAAGATCCTCTGTTTTCAGTCTTTTCTGATGCATGTATTTCCGTTTCCTGACCTTTCCAAAAATGACCTTTTAGAAGCAGTAACTATTGGGAATGGGAAATAATACGGGCAACTCAAAATTTGTAACATATTCTGTTACAAAACTGACCTCAGAGTAATCCCTCAAAAGACTTATTATTATTATTTTTAAAAAATAGATCTTTATTGATTTCAGAGAGAGGAAAAGAGAGGGAGAGAGAGACAGACAGAAACATCAAAAACATCAATGATGAGAGAGTCATTGGGGATCCAGCCCACAGCCTGGGCATGTGCCCTGACGGGGAATCAAACTTCAATCTACTGGATCCTAGGTCG
Organism: Miniopterus natalensis; assembly: GCF_054644295.1. Classification (NCBI taxonomy): domain Eukaryota; kingdom Metazoa; phylum Chordata; class Mammalia; order Chiroptera; family Miniopteridae; genus Miniopterus; species Miniopterus natalensis. The sequence continues at coordinate 43,316,840 of NC_142089.1, forward strand.
ATGCTCAACCACTGTGCCACACCCGGCCAGGCTCAAAAGACTTCTTAATGGCAGATTCATCTACTTAGGCAAGTCCATGGTTTCCAGAAATCCTTGCAAAGCGTTGCTGAGAAAATCTGCATTCTATCCCATCTCCTCCAGGATGTGTTAATGATGGTTTAGGTTTGCATTTTAAAACCCTTTTAAAGTGCTTTCTTATCTGTGTTTGCCTTTCATTCTGGAAATGCCTTATGAGTCAGAGAAGAAGATAACATTGAAATTAGTGGATCAAATTTGACCAGGTTGCTCATGAGAACAGGATCTGGTGGTAGAACCCAAATTTGAGTATTCTTACATGATTGCATGACTATGTTGTGCAAAGTTCTGTTAATGTTCATCTTCTTTTTTAAGTGCCCTTATGACCCCAAGGAGAATGATCTTAAGTCAAAAGAATCAACCAACGAATGAATAAATAAGAGGAACAACAAATCAATGTTTCTCTCTCTCTCTCTCTCTCTCTCTCTCAAAGCAACTAAAGGATATTAAAAAGTTATTATGGTTAGATAATATTGAATGAATTGAGTGAGGAGGGAGATGTCCCAGAGTGTTTTCTAATGAGAAGATATAATAAATGGAGACTGGGAAAGCAAAGAGAGCTTACAGGTGATCAAGGAGCTAAAATAGGTTAACTAAGGCTGGTGTGAAGTGGGGGAAGCTGAGTGGCAGACCAGGACTCAGGGAACAGGGACAGGAACCGGGAATCTTATAAGGTATGTGTAAGATGTGTGTCTGATGTACCTTGAGAAAGAAAATGTTGAATGATCTAATTGAATTACCTCACGTTAACATTAAGAATGATTTAATTCAATTATCTCACTTTAACTTTGAGGAAACTAGAGTCCAAGAGGTTAGGTAACTTACTAAAGGCCACAAATTAAATTCAAAGCTGAGCTGGGACAAAAATTTAGATCAGATTTATGATCAAGTGCTGATTTTCTTATGCTAGTTGATTGGTTTAATTTAGTGGTCCTCAATATTTTCTATTATTGCCAGGTTATTAGAATAATCTGGGTGTTAAAAAAAATAATAGAAGGCTGAGCTCAGTCCCAGAGATTTGATTAAATTGGTTTGGGATGGAGCCTAGGGGATAGCATATTTTAAATGCTTGCTAGGAGATTCTTTTTAAATTTAATCTAATTTTTCAATTACATTTGACATTCAATATTATTTTGTATTAGTTTCAGTATACAGCATAGTGGTTAGACAATCATATACTTTACAAAATGTTCCTTTCAATATTTTCAGTACCCATCTGGCACCATACATAGTTATTACAATATTATTCACTATATTCCCTATGCTGTACTTTACGTCTTGTGACTATTTTGTAACTATCAATTTGTACTTCTTAATCCCGTCACTATTTTCATCCAGTCCCTTAAACCCCTTCCTAACTGACAATCAGTTTGTTCTCTGCATCTAGTAGTCTATTTCTGATTTGTCTGTTGGTTTATTTTGTTCTTTAGATTCCACGTATAAGTGAAATCATATGTTATTTGTCTTTCTCTGACTGACTTATTTTGCTTAGCATAACACCTTTAGGTCCATTCCTGGGTTGCAAGTGATAAGATTACATTCTTTTCTATGGCTGAGTAATATTCCATGTATATATGTACCACCACTTTTTTACCTACTCATTTATTGGTGGGCACTTGAGTTGCTTTAATCACTTAGCTATTGTAAATAATGCTGCAATGAACATAGGGTGCATACATTCTTTTGAATTAGTATTTTGAGTTTCTTTGGATATATACCCAGAAGTGGAATTTGTGGGTCATAAGCTAGTTGCATTTTTAGTTTTTTGCAGAACCTCCATACTGTTTTCCATAGGAGCTGCACCAATCTGCATTCCCACCATTAGTGCACAAGGGCTCCCTTTTCTCCACACTTCACCAACACTTGTTCGTTGATTTACTGATAGCAATTCTGACGGGTGTGAGGTGATATCTCATTATGGTTTTAATTTGCATTCCTTTGATGATTAGTAACATTGAACATCTTTATGTGTGTCTCTTGGCCATCTGTATGTCCTTTTTGGAGAAGTGTCTATTCAGGTTCTCTGCCCATTTTGAAATTGGATTGTTTGTATTTTTGGTGTTGAGTTGTATGTGTTCTTTATAAATTTTCAATATTAATACCTTATTGGATGTATCATTGGTGCATATCTTCCTCCATTTAGTAGGTTGTCTTTCCTTTTTGCTGTGCAAAACTTTTAGTTTGATGTAATCTTATTTGTTTATTTTTTCTTTTGTTTCCCTTGCCTGGGGAGATATATCAGAAAAAATATTGCTATGAGAGACATCTGAGATTTTACTTTCTATCTCCTCTTCTAGGAGTTTTATGGTTTCAAGCCTAACATTTAAGTCTTTAATCCATTTTGAGTTTATTTTTGTATATGGTGTCAGAAGGTGGTATTCCCTGTGTTGCTATCAAATGTCTTTTCAGGCTGGCTATATAGTTTCTACTCTAGGCATTTAGCTCCCAGCCACCCACCTTTTTTTTTTTTTTTTGAGAATTTTTATGAGTTTATTTGAGTCAAACTGATGATAATTGCTGGGAAACAAAATCTCTATGGATTAAAAAAATGCTCCAGAGAATGGCAGTTTTACAGCTTAGGTACATGAAATTCACTGGCGGTAGATTAGGCAGGTGGAAGAAAGTAAAATGGGAAATCTCTAGAATTGGGTAAAAAATAAAACTGAGAGACACATACTTCTTTTACATCGGTGGATATAGGATAGTTAACATTTGCAGCACAGAGAGATGGTATTTGGGCAACAAGAGAACAATGAGGGGATCTGTGAGCTCAGGCTGTGGTGGGAGGTTGTGCCCTGAGGGGTCTTGAAAAGGGGGGCTACTCTGGCATTCCAAAGGTATGTTCTGTTAGATGCAAAAAGGCAATAGACAGATTCACTTGTATCTTCCTTGACAACAATCAATCTACCCTAAGTGAGCCACCCACCTTTTGGGTGTGGCCCATTCTATTTCCCCTCCCCTCGCAGGTGGTCATTATTTATAGAAACCATCATTTTGGTTTGCTTTACTTATATGAAAGTTGTTTTACTTAACACAAAAGCTGAAATGACTGAATAGCTTTAAGCCTCTGATCTCTTTTCTCTTAGGGTAAACTTATACATGATAGAGCGAGTAAAGAGCCTTTGCAGGCTCTCTACCTTGTATCAGCTGGCACTGTAGCCCCTCAGGCATTTCCCTGGAAGCTGTTGGAAAAAAATACTAAAGGATTCTTATAGAAAATAAGGTTAGAGTAAAAAAATGATAGCATCTGAAAAATTCAAAATAATTGTGTGTTTTTGCTTTTCATAGATTAAGAATTTATCTTATACACAGTGCCTGTTATGTATCTCTCATCCTTAAAATATCTGTTTCTATATCCCCTCTCCAACCATCACTTAACACGATGAATATTTCCCCTACACAGGACTTGACTTATCTACTTCATTTATTATGGCAATTGAAGTGTTTTCCTACTTAAGATTAATAGGAGTTAACATGTCTCCTCTTTTAAAATCAAGTTGGATAACTCTGGGAGTGTTAAGGGAAGGTATCAGTTGTTTTAGGCTCCTTTTGAATTAGCTAAATGATATAAAATGGTTACACAGGTGTGCTTTGTGCCAACTACTGTTATAAATCCATTTTATATATGAACTTGTTTAATCCTTGCAACAAGCAAAAGAGATTGATGCTATAGTTACCAGATATGGAACCCGAGGCCCAGAGATGTTTGGAACCTTGTCCAAGTTCAGATGACGAATGAGTTGTAGAGCTTTGATGTCAGCTTACACTCTTAATCACAACACTACACAGCCTCTCTCAGTCAGGGTATTTCCCCCCCAACATCTAACCAACAGGCTAAACTAAAGGCTTTGGCTCTAATTAGAGAAGTAGAAGGATTTAGGTAATTTTGGAGCATAGGCCCTAAGATGGGAAGAAGCTTAGGGATAAAAGTTTGGATCAGGTGATGATGGTTACCAGGGGGGCCCAAGAAAAAGGGTGCTCATTGGAGGAAATAAGATGAAGTAGATAAAAAACTTGCTTTAAAAAAAAATCTTCTATCTATGATATAGAGAATAACTCTTTTTCTTGCAGCCACTCTTACTTCTTTGTCAAAGCTTCTTTCTTCCTTCACCTCACATTTTCCTTTGACTTAGGACCCAGGAGGATGCTCTGTAGCGTGTTGTGTCTAACTCCAGGCTACCTCAGCCTAACCACAGAAGTTCTTCCTGTCATTCGGCTCAGCTCGCCAAACTAGAAAACTGTAGCTTGCATTCAATAGTTCTTTTGCCAGCCACTTTTGTCTATGTATAAAATTCTCTAAGACACCTCAGGGGAGAAGAGGTGGCTAGTGAGGACGGGATTTGGAGGTGCTTGGGTCCTTTAGCCAAATTGTAATCACTATTGTAACAGTTGATAAAGTTTGCATTTAGCCAAACCTGAGTTCAACTTTGAGTTTTGCACTTATTATGTGACTTTGGATTTGGCAGCTTTGAAGATTAAGTAGATAAAGAAAATCCCTATTTAAAAAAGTTGCCCAGGCCAGCCCGCGTGGCTTAGTGGTTGAGCATCGACCTACAATCCAGGAGATCACTGTTCAGTTCCCAGTCAGGGCACATCCAGGGTTTCGGGCTCAATCCCAGCAGGGGGCATGCAGGAGGCAGCTGATCAATGACTCTCTCATCATTGATGTTTCCATCTCTCTCTCCCTCTCCCTTCCTCTCTCTGAAATCAATAAAAATATATTAAAAAAAGAAAGTTGTCCAGATCCTTTAGAGAAAAACATCTTTCATCCTGTATCCCTCTTACTTCCTTGCATTCTCTTTCTTCTTTCACCCCTCTCTGCCTCATATATCCTTGCCTCTAAGGATCCAGACCCAGAAACATGCCCTTTAGCCTGTATCTTCATCTATAAAATAACCTTATGGGATTATTGTGATCAAATGATACAATAGGTACATCTGGCACCTAATAAATGTTCAATAAGTAGCAATTCTATTATGACATTATATATACACATACGACATTTTATATATACATCTATTATATATTTATAATAGTGTGTGCATGTATAAATGTGTATATAGAGACTCACATACACATAAAGTCAAATGAAAGAAAATGTGAATATAATCTGTAAATATGACTTTGTTACTTGAAATGATTACATTCTGTTAAACATTTGTCAGGTTGGTTTTGGGTTTTTTTTGGGCCATATATAAATTATTTTTAAACCTTCAAAAATCTTCTCTTGTAACTTTGAATAGAAGAAAACAGAGCCCTGGGGACATTGGCAGGGGAATTTTTATTGGGGGAAGGAAAGGGTCTCTGTTGTGGGAATCCCCACCAGGCCACCAGGGGGCAGCAACAGATGTTCAGATAAATGCAAAAGCCAACTGTTCAGAAAGGAAAGGCAAGCATCCACAGTTGGATCTATCTAGAATAGATCTTAGTCCCACACAACTCATTGCCCAGGGTTTTCACAGCTGTCTTCTGGGCCTTCTGTGAGCAGTGGTTGGTATTTAGAGATCCAACGAACCATTGCCTTATTCTATTCATTCATTATATTTATGTAAAAATTATGAAGTGAAAATACTCTCTTGAATCAGACCTTACTCTTTTTACTTTTATTTATCAAATCTCTTCCTTAAAATAACCACATTACCAGGTGTAAAGGCAGTAAATATCTTCAATTACCTGGTCTTGAGGTAGGGTACATGTTTTTCTGGAGACATTCAAATGACCAATTTCCCACCAAATTTAAAATAAATAAATAAAAGCTGAAAACACTCTTTAGACTCAGGGAGAACCAACCTTGACATGCAGCCCTTGTGTTTTCCAAGGCTTTCAGAGCTAATGTGGCAGCTGGCCTTAAAAAACATGCTCTCTTGCTGTTGGTAGGAGATGGTCGTTTGTGCTCCTTACAAATGGTTCTTGGAAGATTGCTTTCCCATCTGGCCCAGCTCCAAGTCAGTGGAGGGCACCACTGCACCTAAATATTTCTCAGTTCAGGTCCCTAACTTATTAGCATTAATTCGTTGCTATGCAACTGATGGTTCCCTGTCATTTACCCAAGGTCTGATAGCATATCCCCAGGCAATCACATACCTGATAACATGTAAGGGTTTTCTTGTTGTAGCCTGATACCAGGTAATAGATTTCAGCCTCCCCCCAGGTAATAGATTTCAGCCTCCCCCAGCAGCCAGATGTTAAATGGCCTTATTTAAGATTATTATAGATGGGTAGAGGCCAATATTGCACAGATTTTTTGTCCTAAGAAAACGTGGTAATGATGCTAATTAGGAAGTATCTTGGAAGCACTTCTTGGAAATTATCATAAGGAGATAGGTGATATGCATTAAAGTTATTACCAATGCAATGGATTTTTTTGGCTGATAATAGAATGTAATAGGGGTGCAACCTTTGGATAATGGATCTTCAAATTCACTGCTAATCAGTATTTACAAGTTGCTATCATTAGAGAAGTCTATTTTCGTGTCCTTGGTTCTGTAGGAAAGATAAAATTATAGTTACTCCAGGAAAAAGTGATAATGACACTTAGATTGCACGTACATTAGAAGAGAAGCAGCACCATTTCTATCTTCCTAGGAGAGAAGCTACTGAACAAACATCTAATGCTGTAGTATAACTTCTAGTGTCAATACTATTTACATCTAAGCTATTTAACCTGCAATATGCATATTTTGAATTCTAAAAAAAAAGATTCTTATAAAAAGTTACTACTCTGCATCTACCATTAAAAAAAAAAAAAAAAAAGCAAGTGTATTTATATATGGCCATAGTTAAAAGTCAAGGGATGGCAGGTCTAACACTGTGGTGATTTAAGGTGTAAGGGGCCTGGTGGTTCCAGACACTGGGGTAGCTTATTGCGCTGGATTAAAAACAATTTTCTAGTAAAACAACTTTATGCGCCAGTAAAACAACTTTCTACTGAAACAACTTTTGCCAAGTCTTCCCTGTTGCTAAGCATGCTGCATCACTATCCAAGCGGCAGTTGATATCTGCTTAGGGAGGAAGGAAACATTTCATTGCATTCTTCAAGGATTCAGGTAACGATTGAATAGAAGACAGAGGAAGTAAAAAAATGGGTTTTGGGTTTAAATCAGCAGAAATTTAAGTCATAATGAGCGTAAAACTCCCATCTCTGTCCCTGGTTTTAATTCAGCCAGGAAGGCACTTTCACTCTCCCTAATGAGTGTTGCTGTTGGTGGCATCTTAAGAGACTTAAGCAGAGATGTTAATAAATAAGGAATACAGTAAGATGTGCACAGATGGGGAAATTCAATCATATTTCCCCCACCCTCTCCCAAATGTGGAATAGCTAAGTGGACTTTGAGTCATTGAATTTAGAAACAAACTATTTGTCACACTAAAAGTTTGGTTTTGTATTTATCATTAAAGAAGAACCAGCAAAACCAAGCATTTTATTGCACCCTTTTTTGTACCAATTCTGTCCATCATAATTCTTCCACTAGGGCTTTACCTTAAGTAAGCTGTTAACATTTGATAGGACTCCATTTCCCTATCTGTAAAGTGAGGGTGCTAACAACCTGTCTCTTTTAGCTCTAACTTTTATGTGCCCTCTGTAGATAATATTTTATTCCACTTAAGTCTCTTAGGGTATTTCTTCAAATTTTTAGAGAAAATAAAATATATAAATAAAATAATAAAATATTAGTTTATAAATAAATAATAAAATATAATTATTAAAGAAATAAATAAGTACTTTGAAGATATTTCTTGGCAAATTTAGAAAACTCAAGGATAGGGGATATAAATTTAATTTATTTGGATATGTGTAACTGATATGTTTTTAATGAATAAATCAGTTTACCAATTTATAAGATATGCTGTATTTCTTGTTCTTATATATGATATACAACCATAGATTCTTCTAAGCAGACAAAAAAGGGAAGAATTAGATTTAAGCTAAGGGCGTTTTATTCCCCAGGAACAGTATGGGGAGCAAAAAGCTAAAAGCAAGACTGAAATAATTTGAGAAAATTTCTTGAAAGCGTTATAAGATATTTTGAATATTTGAATTGTGGCTAAAAAAAATCGCAAACAGAAACTAAATTTTGGAACATAATCCTGGGAAACAGATTCTATAACTAAATGAGGGTTAAATTTAAAAATGCCTTGGCAATTCAAGAATAGGTATAGAAACACGTAAGTTATAAAAAGGTTTTAGATTAGGGAAAACAGATGCATATAATGATGATTCTGGTACAGCTCTTGGGGAGATAAACTGGGTATGTTGTATTAGCAATTGTTTCTGCTTATGATTTTTATAAAGAAGGCAACCCTATTAGAAAGAATATACTCTTCCCCTTAGGAAGTCACACCTGACTAGTGTCTTTAAATCAAAGGCTCTTAAACTGTGGTTCATGGATGCTCTAACTGATATATCAATAGGTCAGGAAAAGCCACATAAATCCCCTGAAATTATATATGAAGGAACATATGCATTTTTTATGAAGAAAAAAGTCACTAGTTTCAGTAGGTTGATAAAGATATTTGTGATTCTTCAAAGTTCAAGAAACTGTTCCAAATGATTATTTGGAAAGTTCCAATCTTTAGAGTCTAAGGATGTTTTTTGATTTGAATGTCCCCCAAATGTTGGTAAGTGGAAGAAATGTCAGAACACTTAAAATCACAAACTTAAGGAAATTTAGCCTGCCCCAAGGTGTAAGAAGATAGCAGGGGAAAAACAGACTGGCAATTGGTACTCAAAAGACACAACTCAAGAAAGAATGGTGCAAAGGGCCAACGTAACAAAACAATGAGATCTTTTCCTGGACTAGTGAGCAGTGTTCTGGAACTCAGGTTTGACTTCACTATGGCCCTTCAGCTACTCATTTCAGCCGAGTCTGCTTGCTTGTCTGTGAAACGGGGACACTACTGTATTGTTGGTCTGACTTCACTAGAATGAGAAATTCCACCCGGCAGATTTTCAGACAACTGGAGCATACTTCTTTCAGCTCTAAATGATATATGTTTTAGTGAGTGGGATGAAATGCTTTCTAAATATTTTATCTTCTAAAGTCAACTAAACTAAATAATAATGAGAACAATAGCTAATATTTAATGGATGCTCACTGTGTCCCAGGTACTTTTCTAAGTATTTTACCTATTTGATGTCACTTAACCCTAGCAATAACCCCATACGATAGGTCTTATTATTATCCCCACATATGAAAAAATTGAGACATGGTGATAAACTAACTTTACTTAAGGCAGTATAATCAGGAAAGCATTGGATCTGAGATTAAAATTCAGGACCTAGCTCCAGAGCTGAGCTCTCAATCACAATGCCAAAATGAATGCCAACTCATTTCTCTGTGATCCCTTGAGGCTTCCACGATCTCAGTACTACTGAGGAGTATGGCATTATTTATGACAAAATTAAATAGCTCAGATCACTGTGTAGTTCGAATTATTCTTTTTCTTTATAGCATTTCAGCATCCTTCTCAGTGTCTGACTTCATCTGTAATATCTCATTACTTGGCACTTTGCCCGACTATAGCTGTGTCGCCTGTCCTTACTGCCACTCTTCTCATTAGCATCTTTAGGAAGCTGGCAAATTGGACAGCCATGACTATTAGATTTTTAACTAAAGTTTAAATAAAAAAGCTCTAAGTGAGCATCTGAGGCCACCTCTATGAGAAAGGTGCTTCGTAGACCCTTTTAAATACACAAAGACCTTCTAAGGGCCTTCTAAAGGACTGCCTCACAGATCCTTCCTATTAAACAGCATGATTTCTAAGAATCATAAGGATGTTATTTTACAGAAACTTCACAGGGAACCCAAGGAAGAGAGGAATTACCACAAAGATTTTTGGGTATAATTTTTCTATAGTACGGTAAGTTATAAATTCATATTTTAAGAGTCCATAATATTAAAGAATTATACCAGCTTGGACTGAACTGGTCAGTAGTATAAGAAGAGACCTTTGAATGCCTGATGTTTATAGACTAAGAAAACTCTTCAAGTTAGCTGAAAATATAAAATAGTCTTTATGGAGGAAAAAAACAAAAAGAAAAATATGACCCAGGGAGCAGAACTAAGACCCAAGAGTTTGAAATCCAGAACTGCAGAAAATTAGTCTAAGGGAGCAATGCTGGTCTTTAATTAGGGAATCGACAGCAGGATGATGCCTGTAGAGACAGTTGTTATACACCAGTGCCTGCTTGTGTGTCTTCATTACTCTTATTTTTGAAGGAGCCATCTAGAGTTGTTTTCTTATGACTGTCTCATTTGTATATGGAGGGCACGTGGGGCAGATAACTTGTCTCTATAGGTCACAGGTCTTCAGACAGAGAAGGAGAATACTAAACCATCTATATCTGAAGAGTCATACACAAATAATCTCACTTGCACACAGATCTATTTAATTTACATAGTCAACTCCTAGATCTTAAACCCGGTGCCATAATGGGATGAAATGTTTGAAGAGTTTTTGGAGAGGGTAAGCATAATTTGCAAGTGGGAGGGATATAATTTGTTGCTGCCAGAGGGCCAACTGTGGTATATTTTATTTTTCAAAGATGGCTACAATAATAGTTCTTGTCCCAAAACGTTCTTCTACAAACTTCCCACTTCCCCGTGAAGACGTGGAGTCTGTCGAATTGGGCCAGCTTGCGACTCACCTATAACCAACAGGATGTGGTAGAAATGAGGCCGCATGATTTCCATAGTGAGGTTGTAGAAGGCCAGGTACCTTCTTCCTCGTTCACAAAAATACTTTTTCTTGAAGGCTTTAGCTACCACATACATAGCCCAATTGTTTTAAGACCATCGTGCTACGTGGCAGCCTGAATTAACCCATGCTACAGACCACATGGAAAGGCCCTGAAACTACATGAAGAAAGAAAAGGGTCTGACCAGCCCTCAGCTCTTCTAGCCCCTCGTTGTCTTGGCACCAGTCAGAGTCTAACTGCAACTGCCTGAGAGACCACAAGCCAGGACCTCTCCAGAGCTTCCTGAACTCCAGAGCACAGACACTGTGAGAGAGGACAGTGGATGTTCTTTTAAGCGACTGACTCTTGGGGTGAGTTATTATGCAGCAATAGACAACTGGAACCTGGACAATAGCCTTTGGGGGAAACTTAAACCTATAAATATACAAGCAGCAATATAAAATAAAGAATGCAAAGTAGAGCTGGTAATCAAATTATGCATAGGCACGGTGTACTGGTTGATTGATTGGATATCAGTTCTGATTATTCAGTTTCTTTGCCATGCTATCCATAAAATATTTTCCGTATAATTCCTATGAATATTTATGGTTGTAATGTTCATAGTGACGGCCCCTTTCCCCAATCTTCCTGCCACACACACACACACACACACACACACAGAAGTGTATGATAAAATGAATATCAGTGGGAAATAGTTGAAAACATTAGTTAGTTTTATTCTTACTATAGAATATGAAATTACGGTTTCAGAGAATGAATTATTTTTATATCTTTTGTTCTTGAGGGATATACAAGATCTATAGTTAAGTAACAAAAGCAAGTTACAAATAAAAATGTGGATCATGTTTTATAAAAACAATTTAAAAAATTCTGTATTCTGTTGGAGCACGGAGAAGCTTGGGAGAATACATAATACTCTACTAACATGGCTAATTCCAGGAGGTGGGATTCAAAGGAAGATTAAAAAAAGATCATTATCTTTATATATTGTTGCCTTGTTTTACATGTTTCAGCGAACATGTATACTTTTGTAATAAATAATCTAATAAAGTGAAATTGGAAGGTGAAAAGCAATAAATTTAAGTTGGTTGTGCCTGGTGAGAATTAGGGAGACTAGGGAAGAGATTGCTTAGTTTTTCTTTAAATGTCTTTGCATTTTTTCAGGTTTTACAGCAATCATTGGTATTTTTATTATTAAATATATGCTTGTAAAAACAATTTAAATATAGACGTTTAAAATTTTCTTTTTTCCTTGTTAAAAAATGATTAATCTGTGTTAAATCAGTCTGGTAAATGATAAGTGACTGGTTATTGTGCTAAATGCGTAATGAAAAGTTGCTTTCTGACAGAAGAAGCCACAGTAAAAAATTGTCATACAGACATAAAGAGGAAAAGAAAGATATGGAAAGTACCCTAATGACCAAGAAAGTTAATAAACAGTGTTCAGGAAAAAGTCTCTAGCAGTCTGCATAAATAGTAAATACTCGTTTAGGAGATTTTTTTTCTTCTTTTTGAAACTAAGTGATTTTCTTGTTCAGAGCAGGTGTATAGCAGGGCACAGGAGTTCACTTCAAATCAGTCGGTGCAGAGCTATGGGTCTACCAGGCTTTCATGAAGAAAGTAGTAAAAATTAGCCATGTTGCTTAGTATTCTGATATACACAAGTACTCTAATAACGCCCAGTATTATGATAAGAAGCTAAATCAAAAATCCATACACTGGAGAGTATGGGGTTAGTGGATAGAACAAACGCCCTTAACTCAGGTTAACTGCTATCATGACAATCCTAAAATCAAAGTGGCTTAGCACAGTAAAGGTTTATTTTGTGCTCATGTCACAGCCCAGGGTTGATTGGTGGAGGGACGGCTTCGAATGGCTATTTTGGAGCAGAGGTTTCTTTCATCTAATGGTGCTGTCGCCTTCAATATCTGACATCACCACAGAGTGCAAAGAGTAAGAGTGGAGCTTTGGATGTAAAAGGCTTTTGTAGGCCAGATTTGGAAGCAGAATACCTCACTTTTGTCCACATTCCACTTTCCCAGAACTTCGGTTCGTGATGCCAGCCCATCAGCACAGAGACCTGGGAATGCACTTTAACTGTGTGGCCGTGAAAAAGGAGGAAAGGTGGGTTGCCGAGCGCTGGCAGGCGCTGCTGTGCAAGGCCTCGTGGGGCAGGGCTCCCTGGCTGGCAGAGGCAGCTGGCCGGGGCCGAAAGAGAATATGCACAAATTTACTACAACGAAGCTAACTCCAGGTCCATGTAAACATGCTTGACTTGCAGGAAGGCGACATGTCATCACAGGGAAGTTGGGAATCTCATGAACCAAAAATATACATTCAAGTTATTCTAGGAGCCCTTCAGTGTAACACAGAGGCCAGCTTCGGGAAACCGCCGGCAGGGGCGTGCGAGCATGTTATTTTTTGGTGTATCCTCTAACGGATACACCTTCCTTTATGGTTTCTGCATCTGGCTTCCTTTCCTTACCTTTCCAAGGCTCAGCTCAAGGACTATCTCCTTCAGACATTTAACTAACTCAGCCTGGGTTGAGTGATCCTTCTCGACACAGCGGGCATCTTTGTGTCTCTTTTATTGCACATTGTGCTCTGTTAGGACTGTGCTTTACATCGTTGCCTCCACTGCTAGAGCCTGAGCACAGCAGCAGCAGGGCTGTATGCTTAACGTCTGTGTTCTTAGTGCTCGAAGCATGGTACACATGTAATTAGTATTTGCCCTATTGATTAATAAATGAATACATTCATGACTTACCTATATGTATATGTGTACATATATACATATATATAATTTTTTCACACTTAAAAAACAGTAATTAATAAATAGTTTTGTACTATTTGGTGATTGGATGTTTGGGAATCAAATATTCTAAATGAAAGGTAAGTTAGCTTCTTCGATAACTGTGCATATCTGTGATATGTGTCCATAGGAAGGGGGAAGTGAGAGGGACAGAGATTAAGTAGTAAGAAAGGCGAGAACTGCAAAACAGAGGGAGGGACAGGAAACGGAAAGGGATATGTGCTTGTTTATGTGCTTTTTCTGTGCGAAAATATTTTTATGCAAACTCATGGATTTTTTATATGCTACGCTAGGTGAGCACATTATGGGAGACTGGCTAAAAGTGTATTCCTCTTGGTATTACAGAAAGACACTATTATTTGCTGCCTGCAAAATTATGTGAATTGAGATTTAGCTACGTCTGGCTGATTTGTTGTACAAATGGAATCAGATGGCTTTCCTGGGGGATGACTCATTAGCCCTTCATCCTTTGTTAACGTTCTCCAAATCTAATAGTGGCGCTGTGTAATCTATCATACGGCTGTTATCAGACTTCGAAGAGGACATTTAATGATGTATTCTGGGTACACAGACAACTACATTTTGCTATTTGGGTGCTAAAGGGGTTTTCAAATTATCTTGGATGGTATTGTGACTCACTACAGCTTTGTACAAGGGCAGGAAAAAGAATCAGTTCTAAGAGCCTATCTAAATTGCCTTCACACTCCAGGGTGTACCAGCTATAGAAGGCTACAACTTCAAATGGAATGTCCCATTTCTCCTTCAAGGCACAGCCAATTTCACCCTGCTTCCTCCGCCCCCACAGGTTTATCTCCCAGCTCCCAACTCTGAACTTATTAGTGCTTAGTAGCTCTTGTACTCCTTTGATACGGTTATTCTTCTGTCCTGGATTGCTGTGTACCTTTCTAGATACAAGATAACACTCTCTAGTGAATCTGTAAACTCCTTGTGGACAGGGACAATTATTATTATTCTACTTTTAGAGTTAAAAATGTTGTTGGAAATTGAGGTGGATCATTCAGATTTCAAGTTTTTCAGGGAACTTTAAATGTGAGCAGCTTTTGTGTCTTCTTACATGTCTCCCACAATCAACAGAGCATTCAAAGTAAGTTTCAATGCTGGACTAATGTTTAAAAAAATCAACTAGTCTGAGTATTTTAAGGCTTCACAGTTAATTCTATTTATGAGAGTATCACTGTACCCCTAGTACTATCCAAATTTCAATTAAATGCTAAAAGCTTTATGGATGTTGTCTTGGATATGACTTTACCTAAGCCTCTGTTGCTCAAACTGGAGTATCAATATTTTCTGGGAGAACTTGGACTTAAAAACCACAATATAAATACAGGATAAATAATTGTTAAAAAATAAAAGCCAACTAACTGAAGAGAAATAAATCTTAGATTTACATAAGAACTTGTATAAAAATATTTATAACAGATTTTTATTCATAATCACAAAAACTGTTAACAACCCAACTGATCATAAGTAAGCAAACTGTGGTACATCCAAACAATAGAATGCTATCCAGCCATAAAAGGAACCAATTATTCATTCATGCAACAATATGGAAAAAACTTAAATACCTTGTGTTTTACAAAGTAAGTCAGATTAAAAAACTTCACAGTGTAATGCCCAAGTAAGTGACAATTTTAAAAAGGCAAATTATAAGAACAAAGAACAGACCAGTGGTTTCCAGGAGTTGAAGCAGGGAAAGTACTGATGCAAAGGGACACTTTTGAAGTCTTGTATCCTGATTGTGGTGTGGTTATGTGACTATATACATTTAGTAATACTCATAGAATATACACCAAGAAGAGTGAATTTTACTGTATATTAAGTAAAAATAAAATTTTTAATGCCAAGAAACCAGTGCAGGCAGAATGTAATAAAATTTGTACCTTTGGCCCTAGCAGGTTTGGTTCAGTGGTTAGAACATTGGCCTGAGGACTGAAGGGTCCCTGGTTCGATTTCAGCCAAGAGCACATACCTTGGTTGCAGGCTTGACCTGGTCAGTTGGAGCACATGAGGGAGGCAGCCAATGGATGTGTCTCTCTCACATCAATGTTTCTCTCTCTCTCCTTTCCACTCTCTCTGAAAAGTAATGGAAAAATATCCTTTGGGTGAGGGTAAAAAAAAAATTGTACTTTTGGTCTAGTAATTTGTTACATTTTTCTAAAGTAATTTAGCCATGTATTTACAAAGCCATAAAATTGTTCATAGCTTTTCATGCAATAACCCCATAGTGAAGAATTTATTGTAAGAAAACTATAAAGAATATGGGAAAACCGATATGCATATCGATGTTTGGTTCCTTTTTAATAGGTGAAAATGCTGCCTAATTGCTTTTATTTGTATTTCTATGTTTGCTAACAAATTTATATATTTTTCACATATTTAATAACCAGTTTTGTGGGAAAGAATAAGATTAATATCTTTCAGTGACTGAAGAGTAGCAGACCTTCTGTTCTTCTCTTTTAATAAACACGCAAGGCCATCCATTTCTGTGAAATGATTAGAAATAGCTTGGGATTTAGTAAAATTTTTACTCTTGTTGCTGGAGATAAACACATTGAAATAAAAAAATATGGTTGCTAGACAGGCTATTTAGTAGGATTTCATCTTAAGAGTCTTTCAGTACATTTCATATTTGAAAGTTTGTCCTTTTTGTTCTCTTAACCCAGTCTGGACCCTTGAATATGAGAATATGAGAAACTAAAATCGCAAGTCTTGTGCATTCTTTTTCCTTGAGAGCTTAAAATTTTGAACTCTACCCAAACTTCTCATTCTTTTTAAAAAATTCATTTAATTTTGGCAATGTGTGCCTTTTAGTTCATAAAGTTTTAAATCTCTCCATTAGATACTGCAAAACAATGTTTTGGAGAATTAAAAATAGATGAACTAAACCACAAAATGTTTTCTTTTTCTTTTTTTAAAAAATATATCTTTATTGATTTCAGAGAGAGGAAAGGAGAGAGAGAGAGAGAGAGACAGAAACATCAATGATGAGAGAGCCATTGATTGAGCCCACAACCCGGGCACGTGCCCTGACCGGGAATCGAACCCCGATCGCCTGGAGCCTAGGTCGACGCTCAACCTCTGAGCCATGCCCGGCTGGGTCAAAATGTTTGCTTAAAAATAGCCACATATTTCTCAAAAAATCCATTGAGAGGTGTTGCTAAAAATGAGCTAGGATGAAGTGAGAAGGTAAATATTCGTGGGTGAGAAGATCATTTGGAACAACAACAAAAAAGCCAGATACAGCAGCTTCTGATTTTCTTTCTTTCTTTTTTTTTAATATATATTTATTGATTTCAGAGAGAGGAAGGGAGAGGGAGAGAGAGAGAGATAGAAACATCAATGATGAGAGAGTCATTGATCGAGCCCACAATCCGGGCATGTGCCCTGACTGGGAATCAAACCCCGATTGCCTGGATCCCAGGTCGATGCTCAACCGCTGAGCCACGCCCGGCTGGGCAACAGCTTCTGATTTTCTAATCCAGTTATGAAGTGTTTCTTGCACATCTGGGTATAGGCAATGTTCTATGTACAATGCTTTAGTTGAGAACAAAATAGACAGTAGTCCTTTCTCTCATTTTGCTCACATTCTAACTTATTCAGAAATTGGAACAAATAGAATTTAGTTTATTCTCAGGTGTTTTCTAAACTAACATCTAAAGGCTTTACCATAACCTACAACTACCTGCATGATCTAACTCCTGAAGTTGGATAGGTAGTCAGAGACAGATCGATTTTCATCTAGGTAATGGCTACTAATATTTCACAAATATTAGATATTTTTCCAGGATAGATAGGGTATGTCTGATACCTTCACAACCTGGAATCCACAAATAACATGTTTTATTTGACAGGTCATTCTTAATAAGAAAGTCTAAAAAAAAAAAAAAAATCATAAAAATTAGCAAAAGAGCATAAGCCAGTTGTCATAGAAAAAGTTGGAATTTTGAAGCCAGGTAGATTTAGGTACACATTCTAATTCTTTTTTTTTATTTGCTGTATAAACAACTTCTCTGGATTTCATTTTCTCATTGGTAGAATGGCAGGGATAATATCGAGCTTATGTGATTGGATGAAGTAAAGTAGATTAAACAACTACTACTCAGTAGAGATCAGAAATGCTGGTGCTTTGAGTGGTAAAAATGGTGAGGACTGGAAAAGGAGGTTTTCCTGATAGAAATATACTGAATAAAATAAAGAAATCACTGACATTCTTTCTTCATTTTTGGTGTGTTGAGTTGCCCACTGCCTCTGTGATGTGAAGAAGTGATGTGGCTCCTCCATGGGAGGTCTACACGCTGCTCCCACCATGTCTCTAGTGATTCCTGAGACGTTCCAACACATTTTGCCAGCACTCAACACCAATATCGATGGACAGTGGAAAATAGCCTTTGCCATCACTGCAGTTAAGGCTGTTGGGTGAAGGTGTGCTCATGTGGTGTTGAGGAAAGCAGACATCGGCCTCACCAAGAGCGCAGGAGAGCTCACAGAGGATGAGGTGGGAAGTGTGATCACCAATATGTAGAATCCACGCCGACACAAGATTCCAGGCTGGCTCTTGAAAGACAGGATGTGAAGGACAGAAAATACAGCCAGGTCCTGGCCAATGGTCTGGACAACAAGCTTTGTGAAGACCTGGAGCGGCTGAAGAAAATTCGGGCCCACGGAGGACTGCGCCACATCTGGGGTCTTTGTGTTAGAGGCCAGCACACCAAGGCCACGGGCCACCAGGGTCACGCTGTGGGTGTGTCCACGAATAAATAAATCTGTAAGCCTTGTCTGTTAATAAATAGTTTATACACCTAAAAAAGAAAGTGATGTGAAGGAGGAAAGTTGAGTCAAGTACACACTTTAAGTTGGAACAAAGAAAGCCCCAAAGGGCCATTACTCAGGAGAAAGGTAGACTGATAGCTTTTTAGCTTTGGATTATAATTCTTTATCCCATGTACAAACCAAATTAATAGACATAGGAAAAAATGAGTTCTGCCTCCAAGCAATGTGGTAACTATAGCAGGAAGAGTTACAAATACATTCTTAACGCTAGGAGTGGTTTGAAATATGTCCCTTGGATGTGGTTTCCTTATACAATATGCAATATGAACTACTATTCATGGACCTTTGTCTTCCTACACAGTTGTCAATAGATTGGGGAACTGAATAACTTTCATTTGTGGAAGAAGCAAGGTAAGTGAGATTAACTAGAGTATATTAATAACACCATCCCAATCCCTACCCATACCCACAGACCTTATTTTCACATCAGCCTCTTCTTGTATCAGAAATGCCTAAAAGATACTGTTATATCACAAAGGAATTGCTCTCGCTTCAAATATTTAGGCATGATTCTAATGTAGCCTGTTTAATGTCTGAGGATCATTGTCACTCTTCTGGCTCTACATCTTCCCATTCAATAAAAACTGACAGTTTTTACAGTTTTTCCAAGTAAAACTGGATTTCTACAGATCCCGCTTGTGACTCATAATCTGGTCATGTTTGCTGCCTCACATTAGCCAAGTTTTTCATTTCCTGCACTAGGTCTCTATGATGTCTTCTGCTTTTAATTATACAGAAAGAGACAGCTCTAACAAGGTGTGCTAAAAATATACCCTGGTTCTGTTTTCTGCCCATGTCTATTTTTATAACACTAATCTTCTTTCTTCAAGGGTCATTCCTGTCGTTGCTCGCCACTGTACAAGTTGCTGGGGTCGGCAGGTTGCAGTCTTGTACCAGTGCAGATCATTGAGTATTTCATTCTTTTTTATTATAGCTGTTTACTTAGGGTGCAGGTGAGTCCTGGTTGGTTCAATCTATGAAGATATGTGAGCTTGACATGGTGGTGTCTAAGTTATTCCTTTCCTCCCACCTTGCCTACTTTTCTCCGAATCTAACTAATGTGCTCGACTCTCTTTCCTCAGAATAAATTCTTCCAGAGATTTCTTGGCATCTTTTGTAAATTGATATCCTGTTTGAATTTCTGTCCATTCTTAGGGATGGAACCTCAGGCTGTTGTGGCCAGACCTGAGTATATGTGAGAGGTTTTTGGGGGCTGAGAGGCTTTGGGGTCCCTTTACCATGGACCCAATAGCCCAGGAATTGAGTGCTAGAGGGCACATGGGAACCGAATTCTCAGACTTGGGTTGATACTTAAGTCTCATCTCTGGGTGGAATCTGCCAGCTGGCTACTCCACACAGCTCAACCCCATGATCATCTTGAGGCCATTGCTCTCTGATTTCATCGGGCAAAGGTGCAGGAAGGGATTTCCCCCCAAGTAGGTGGAGGATATTTGCTGAAGGGGTAGGGCTGGGCTTCTGTGGTGTCCACCTGCCAACTCCAGCACCTCTGGAAAATCACCACTCTAAACATGATTTCTGAAAGCAACTTATGTAATGAAAGGTTTCATGGCATAGAAAAAATGTTTTTGTTCCTCAAATGCTAAATGTGCTTTTCCATATTCCAGGCCTTGCACTTGCTCCTTTTACCTCCTTCTGGTCCCTGTTCAAACATTGCCTTCTCAGGGAAATCTTCCCTGATCAAATTCTCTAAAGTAGCACCCTGTACTCTCCAGCCTCTCTTATTCGACAGAGTGAATATATGTCATTCATGGTTTCCCCCAATATTTTGCATATTCTCGCCTCATTTTAATAGTTTCTCATATTGTGAATACAATATAGACTCCAGAATCTCTTGACAATGAAGTGCAGATACCAACAGTTAGATGGGAGGTTGTGACTTGGAAGGCAGCTGTGTGGCACACAGCTGAACATGGGCATCCACTGTGCTAATGCAAGTGTCAGCAGAAACCGGGAGCTCCTGGGGTGGCAGGAGCAAAGCAGCCTTCCTGACCGTGGCAAAGGCCGCATGGTGCAGAGGTCAGTAGCAGTAATAGTAGCAACAGCAGCTTCCTATGAGGTCAATTCTGTCATATAGTTCTGGGGGTTGTTATTTCATGAGCTGTCTATTAGCCCTTAAATTCCTTCTTATTGAGACAACTAGTGGATTCTATTAACTGCATATAAGACTGACTGATAGCAGACATTTATTTTTTTCTCTTGGCATTCCACATATTATTTACTTGATTGTCTGCTAGAATGTATCTCCAGTGTCTACAGCAGTGCCTGGTCCATAGTAGGTGCTCAGAAAATGGGCTAAACATACAGGATCTCTTTTGGTCTTTGATATTTTAGTCACTGGTATTATCTCTTGTTGCATAATTACCCCAAATCTTAGAGGCTTAAAACAGCAAGTATTTATTATCTCAGACAGATAAGGAGTCTAACACTGCCACTTTCATCGCGTTCTAGTCACTGAATCACTTAGCACTGCCCACACTTACAGGGAGGGGACCTAGGTGATTTGTTGAAGAGTGTCAAATAATTTTTGGACACACTTAAAAATCACCACACCACTAAAGCATGGAGTGAAAAAAAAAAGCCGTAGGGTTATTTCTCTTCTCTTTCTTGTATTGCTATCATCTCCTATTCCTTAGTCATTGTACCCTAATATTATTTGGAAAAACAGTATACCCATCTAAAATCCCATATTTTCGCCTCTTTGAGGTTTGATTTGGGCAGGCGAGAAGGTTCTGGGAGGCTGCTGACTCAGCAGTATGTTAACTTTCCACACTTCTGCCCTGTCCTCTTTCCTGCTCTTAGGAATGTGAATGTGATGGTGGGCCCTCTATTAGATATCCTGGACCATGAGCAATGCTTGCATTTACTGGGGTTACACTGGTTAATAAAATGATAAAGGTTTCAGGTGTACAATTCTATAATCCATCACCTGCATATTGTACTGTGTGTTCACTGCCCCAAGTCAAGTCTCCTTCCATCACCACTCATCCCCCTATACCCTCCCCTGCCGCCCCACCCCCATCTCCCTCTGGTAATGATCCTACTGTTGTCTCTCTATAAGGTTTTTTGCTTAATGCCTTCACCTTTTTCACCCAGGCCACCTGCTCCCTCCCATCTGACAGCTATGAGTCTGTTTTGCATGAACAATCTTAAGAATGAAATAGATAAAGCACAAAAACAGAAGGGTGACGATTGTGGAATCAGCATGCAGCCCTGGATGGCCTTCTTTTTCTATCTTGCTTAAACCAATATTACTTTCAGTTTCCAGTTATTTGTAGTCAAGCTAATTCTGATACCTGTATCCTTGGGCAAGTAATTAAGCTTATCTTTTGTTTACTCTCTTTCTTGGGAACTTGTCTGTCTCACCCACAGCAATTCACTGGCAGAGCTTAAGCTCAAAGGCTTCAATCCCAGTCCAGGTCTCCTCTTCCTGCATCACATGGGTTCCAGGGATGGAGAGGGAAGGAATTCTTTTCCAGGCACCTTGGGAAAGCCAGAAATTACTGAAATTTTCTTTCAGTTCTTTAGCTATCAAGGGCTTTGTATCCTAACAAACTTGAGAAAGTCACTAATGCCTTGCTAATTTTATTTTTAAGTTAGGTGACTCTCTCAGCAGGAGCAATATTGAGTATTTCACTTTCATTTGCTTTCTGTCTACTGAGCTCAAACTTATTCTTCACCCTATAGCTCACTGAGGCTTTCTGAAACCTCTTACATTCAAGCTCATCTCTTAGAGTCCTTTCTAAACTCTGGAAAACTCCCTAGAATGACCATAGTATATTGTCAAAACATTTATTTTTTTTATGTGCCAGATACCTTCAGTCATTATTTCTAAACCCTATGGCTACCTGGAACAGCAACGCTATTATTATCTCCATTTTAAAAGAGGAAATCAAGGCCTAGAAAATTACCCAGGGTTGCAGAGTTTAAAAGTAGCTGAGCTTCACCGGTTGAGCATTGACCTAGGATCCAGGAGATGGCGGTTCGATTCCTGGTCAGGGCACATGCCCTGGCTGTGGGTTTGATCCCCAGTCGGGGGCGTGCAGGAGGCAACTGATCAATGACTCTCTCATTATTGATGTTTCTATCTCTTCCTCTCCCTCTCCCTTCCTCTCTCTGAAATCAATAAAGATATATTAAAAATAAAAATTTTTTAGAAATAAAAATTTTAAAAGTAGCTGAGCTTGGATCCAAAACAGGTTCAGAATGACCCCAGAGCTGGTGTTCTTTCCACTTTGCTTGGTTTTTAACTTCACTGAAATCTTGCTGAACACATTCAGTTATAGTAGAAACAATATAAATGTGGAATGAAAATTACAATTTAATTGCCAAGTTGGCTGACTTCAGCGAGCACGGTCTTGGGAATCCATCTGTCTACAACATTTTTTCTTAATAAAATTTCTTGAAACCAGATCAGCAAATTCATGCATCATCAGCCAGGATGTGGGAATCACTTTACGGAATGCAATCTTATGATAAAATCATATTTATTGAAATAGGATTCTTTCAGAGGGCTGCATTTCAGTGAAAAAACTCAGTGACAAGCATTCAGACCTTGCCCACCTCTCTGTCACCTTCTCCTTGGGTCGTTTCAGATGAGCAGCAGTGTCACTGCAAAACACAGGGGTGCAGAGGGCAGTGAAGACTGAGAGGGGCAGGAAGGAGGAGGGTGGAGGAGAGAGAGCTGGTAGGAACATCCACGTTTTTTGGCTGATTGTTTTAATAACCTCCAATGCACTTTGGGGAAGGAGGGAGGGATTCACACCCGGGCGTTATGGGCGTGGCTGAAAATATGACACTTGACACGGACAGGTGAGGCTGACAGCAGTTCATTAGTCGCACGTACAGCCCAGGGAGGGAGCCACCAGAAGCTTCGGGGGACAGGCTTTGTAGTATCAAGGGGATGAGGAGCCTCCTGGTTCCCGTGAAAGGATGTGATGGGATAATCCCATGGGCTGGCAGGGACCTGAATGTGCTACTCAAAGATAAGAAGGGACTGCACTGGTCACCTTGATAAGGAGGATGGTTTGGCCAGAGGACCTTGTCTGTGGGAGCCTGTGGGGAGGGGACTTTTAGTTAGTTCATAGGAGACCCCCCAGTTTCACCAGATGTCAAGCCAACATGTAATATTCGGCCTTAATTTTAGGCCATATAGAAAGAGAGGACAGTTCTTTCTTTTATTTGGATATTGTCATGTGTGAACCTGATGGCTATGGTTAGAAGCATGACATTAACTTTGCAGCCATGAGGGGAAGCGTTGTAGACATTTCAACAGCGGTGGAGAAAAAAAGAGGGAGCAAGCCTGGGTCCCTGATGGCTTCTTCGAAGCTGCTAAGCTGTCCCTGAGACCTACTACCTGACTTCTTTTATACGGCGGTGAACCCCTACTGCTGAACCACTTTTTCTCTGTTCTTCTGCCTCTTGTTGAAGCATCCTGATGGGGAAGGCTGATGCTCCTACTATCTGGCAGGGACAAGGCCCGGTGATTTTATATGTGTAATGTCTTTTCTGTGACTGTTCTGGTTATTGGCTTGTATTGTTTATGGTTTTACTGCATAAAGGGTGGTGTAGAGTCCAACTTGGGCCAGAGCGAAGGACTAGAAAAATCAGAGCAAAAGCTCCAACAGGAAGCTATTTGGTCCCTTAGCCCCCTGCCCACCCCCAAAAGGAGCATCTGACTTTTATTTTACTCTTAAGTAGAATTTACATAAAATTTAAGCTGCTGCTGAGTGAGTCCTATGTCAATTCCCAAAGTATAAATTTAGCCACAGGCTATTGTGTACCCTCAGGCTTCCTTGCATGTGACTCCCACGCAAGAAGATAAAGCTGCCTTAAAACTTATTTTTTATCTATTGTGCAGTCCATGAAAAATCTATAGTTAACATAAGGTATCTGTCTTACAAATATGATAAAACAAGCTCCAAATCTAATAAGGAGCATGTTCTGGAATAATGGAAAATATTAAGAATATCACTTTCTGATTTCTATCTTCCTTGCATCTATCTACTTAACAACAAAATAATAAAAAAGAGGAAATTATATTACTCTCTTCTTTTGGGGAAAAATAAAATAATTTGGTTAAAGTGATATTACAAAGTGATTTTATTTGCTTAAATCTTGATTAAGTTGTTTCTGAGATGTTAAAAATTCTATACTGTCATTTTGAAAATTACCTATATTAAATATTATGTAATAAAATATTTAAAAATCCTCCTAATACATTTTCAGTGAAAGTTTAATTTAACAACACATTAGTTTCAGGTATCGGAATATAATTTTTAAAATACTTGTAATGCAATATTTCTACTAAATTAATTCAAGTTATTGGATTTCGGAGACTGCCAAAAATCTCATGAATTTACACTTAATAGAAAAAGGTTTATGTTTTCAAAATAATAAAAGACATTCAATCAATTGAATTCAGCCAATTCAAGGACTATGCTGTATTTTTCTTCCTAGCACTGCATAATCACATCATGCATTATATTTATCCCTTTTTTTCTTTTTTTCCTAACATCGATATTTGTTTAAAACATGAACAAATGAAGGACTGAATGAATTATTATACAGGGTGGGGCAAAAGCAGGTTTACAGTTGTGAATTTGTGAAACACAATTTATTCTTGTGTTATTATTTATTAATTATTGTATTATTTTCTGTATGAACAACTGTTAAACCTACTTTTGCCCCACCCTGTACTTACTTTTCATTAGGCACATATTGAGTGCTAGGACAGTTAACTATTTTTATACAGATTGGTTTATTTATTCTTCCCAATAAATAACTCCATGAGGGATTTATTATGGGTATGGACATTTCATAGGTTGAAAAACTGAGCATAAAGAGACTAAGTTCCTTGCTCAAGTTTACATAATCAGAGGTGCAGAGACGAACTAGGATTCAGGTCTGTGTGACTCCAGAGCTCATGTTCTTCACCGCTGACCTATCTACAGCTTGTAAATAAAGGTCTACAGATAATGAGGGGCCTGCACTGGTCCATGCCTCACTATAAAATTCATCTGCTTGATGACAGTAGAGATTTAAAGCAGCTCTTTGATCGAGGAAGCATTCTACGTGGCTTGCTGTACTAGAGCATTCTTGGCTCCATATCGTCCCCTCTCCTGCCAGGATTCTTGGCAAGGAGTCCGGAAATGCATCTGGGATGAACACTGAAGAAAATAAGGAGACAGAGGGAAGGAGGCCCTGTAGAAATGCGACATAGCCATTCCTACTGTCCTGAATCACTGACTTATTCTTCTGAGTGTACAAGCATACCCAAATCTCTTCTATCTAATGAGGAAGAAGTCTTTGTCGATATGATGATAAATTCAGCCTCTCTGTTCTTCAGGAATTGACAGTAAGGTGGGAATAGGGAGGCAAGAGCTGTGGCAGGGAAATATATTCAGGGATGTAGATTACTTAGCACAGGCACCTAACTCATCCTTTATTCCTAACAAAATCACAGAATCTTAGAGCCGAAAAAAAAATAAAGTTATCTACCCAGCCCCCCCCCCTTAAAAAATTTGTATTTAGGACATCTTAGTCCTATTTAGATGTAAAATCATTGGGGGGAGGAGTTTTCTATACTATCTCTTTAGTTTTGAAGCCTAACTTTTTTTTTTATACTATTAACCTATAATAAATATTTGTTGCCTGGGATTGCATTTCTTATTAAATATTGGTCTAGGGTGTTTGTAATAAACAAGGATATTTATCTCTTAAATGAAACAACAAGGCAAGTTGAAAAAAAAATCTCCTGGCTTTGGGTGCAATATGGAAGGAAGCAGATAAACCTGCAAGTTGTGCTGCTGAACTGGAGTCAGGGCTCTCAGGAGCTGTGTGTGCAGCCGCTGAGCTCCTGAAGGGCCTCTTGTTATTACCCAGAGGACGGGACATGGAGTTCACAAAAAGCTAATCAAATCCTTTATGCTTTTATCCAAAGACAGTTGTGAAACACCCAGAAAAAAACACCTTAGAATATAATACAGGCTTTAAAACAAGCTGTAAATTATGAAAGAGATTAAAGAAAGTAGAATTTGGTAGCTTAACTAAAACATGTAAAAAATATTGAAATGATGATTTTGATCATGGCAGTATTACACCAAAATAACACTGTGGCAATGATGACTGTGTCTGAAATGATTTTCCAATGACAGAACAGAAGAGTGCAAATCACAAACATGTCAAGGTGAGGCAATCGAATGTCCTTGACTATTGTACTTGCAAACCAACTAATTCCAGAAATAGTAGCTTTCAGTCTTGCTGTATTTATAGCTTTCTTCCCTTTCTCCTCTTAATTTCAAATCCCAATAGTCTGCCAGGAATAGAGCTATATACAATAGCTAAGTGCCTTCTTAAAATTTCCTAGTTCCCTTATGATTTGTGAAACTTCTATAGATTTCCTCCAGTGAATGCTGCAAAAATGATAGAGTTTGGTTGAAAGAAGTTCAAAAAAAAAAAGGTACACTCTGCTTTATGCTTCATCTTTAGGCTAAGAAGAGACGATGAAAGGCCAGGTCATGGAAAGCAAACCCAATCCTTTGCTTTCTATTTTCACTATAGGTCAAAGAAGGCACACTCTCTCCCAGGCCTGGGTTGGGTGGAGAGAAAACAACACCAGGTAGAGGTAATTTGAATGGGAGAAAAAAAACAATGTTTGGGGACTATAGAAGTCAGCAGTCCCCCCAGGAAACTAAACTACTATGTATCTTAGAAGAAATAAGGGGGGAATGAAGTTGTTTTGAGACCTGAGAGTCCGAGCTAGAGTGATCATGCTGCAGACACAGCTCAGTTCCTTTCTCTTATTCTTTATCCATCTATATTTCTCCATTTTTCTTTATTTTTGAGGTTTCCATGAAGTTTTATCAGAAAATTATTAGAGGAGCTTGTTTATGTGAGAAAACAATATTTCTCAATGTGTAGTATTTATGTCATTAGAAAAATTGAAACACTGGTCATCGATTCAGATGGTATTAAATTAAAAGCCTTTTTTGTTTTACTCTGTAGGATAGTAAAGAAGAAAGAAGACTTTCAGAAATGGATAGCCAGCAGATATGCAATTACATAATCAGACTTGAAGTATACATTCATTAATCCATTCAACAGATATTTCCTGAATACCTAATATGTGATAAGCAATTATGTGTTTCCCCAATACTCAGGCCCTGCACAGAAGCACTTTGATATTCACATGTACTAATTGCACACGGCAGCTTACTGTGGCATCTTTTTGAGAACATAAATGTGTGTAATATTTAGCCCATGATGGACGATTGCTTGAGCTATTAGGCTCGTCTATAAAACTGACATGTCGGTCATATTTTGGAGGATTCTTTTTCATAGCACAGCTAACCATGCATGCATCTTGCTGACAACTGCAGGAGATTAAATTTAAGACAAGATTTCAGGAAACCACTTAACTTCTCTGAGCCTCTGTTTTCTCATTTGTAAGATAGAAATAATCAGTTATTTTTCATCTTTTTGGATTGTTTCAAGAATTAAAATACATATCTAAAAGTTTGAAAAAAATTTAACTGCTATAAAAATGTAGCTGAAAACCTAAGGCCGACACTGTCAGTCATTTATTCAATAATAATTCTTCCCTCACGTCATGTATGTATCAAGTCCAATTTTATCCAATGGGACTATAGGCTTCAAGGATGCCTAGGTCTTTTCTCGGCCCAGGAAATAAATCTTAGTTGTCCTAAGGCAACTGGTTTCATTTTACTGGTGTGTGATAGATTTAAGAATAGTCAAGTGAATCACTTCTGGTCAGTAGACTAAGAGGAAAATCTGTCTGAGGAACTTTTGGAAAAAGTGAGAGGGCAGAACTCAGGGACATTCTTGTTTCCTTCCTGTGGAGGTTGTACAGTGAGGATGTGATGCCCAGAGATGCTGAATTAAAAAGAGGGCGTATGCTCAAGGACAAAAATCAGTATATGGAGGATGCCAGAGCCCTGATATCAACAAGCTGCTGAATTAACCAACTCTGGAGTTTCTCTACCCCTGAACTTCTTGTTAAAAGAATTGCTTGTTGTTTAAGAAACTTTGACTTGTGTGTGTGTGTTTTTGTGTGTTTTTTTTAAATGGTAGCTGGAATCATTCTAGTTGAAAAATAATTACTAGTTCAAAGCACTTCCTCAGCTTCAAATGCCAGTATTTACTTATTTTTCAAAGCCTGTTTTGCTGAACCGAAGTGAAAGTTTGAATTACTATTCAACAAAAGAATTCAGGCTTCCAAGTCTTCTTTTAGCAATAGCAGTTTAGGTGGAGAAAAAAGAAAGGATTCTAATTTTGCTTTTCTTTTAACAGTGTAGATAGATTGAGAATGTTATAAAGAAGAAATGCAGAAGTGAGAACAAAGTATACTTTTTTCCCTCAGTGTTGTTATTATTGTAACATCATCACAGAGTGAGGAAAGAAAACCTCATAGCCATTAAATACAAATGAACTGTTTTAAGTAGCGACGAGCTGCTGGGGACCAGTTAGCCTTTCTTCTAAAAGTTCAGAATTTCCAAATATAAACAGTTTAATTTCATTGCATTCTAATCTTTTGAGAAGAGTGTTCTAAATTTATGAGATGTAATCTGGCACACATAATTTAATGTTAAGTTTATATTTTGGTTTTAAAAAGATCTTTGTTTTGGATGTCATTGTAAAATCCTTGGAATCTAAATATATGATCTTTTTCATGAAAGAAATTAACTAGACACTCATAAATGAACAGGGCTTTTATGGAAATGGATCTGACCTAAAAAACCAAAGCTGTTCTGGAGTTTAGCCAGAGTTTTAATATTGCTTTAATCAAAGGTAACACTTTCTAAAAGGCATGATGTTTGACTTCATAATCTAATGTGTGTTTTTCATAGTTTAAAGTAGAAGGCTCAAATGATATGAGATACTTTCCCAATAGTGTACATTAGTATTTAAAAGATAATGTGTGCTGACATTGATAATTCTGAAATCTGCAAGACCCTCCTGGGTCACAAAAGTCCTAGAGACTGAGTGAAATGCTTAAGAGTGTGCTGTTTGAAGACATGGGATTTTGGATTTAAATGCCTACTCTATATTTACTGTGTCACCTTAAACTATTCATATACCATTCCCTACACACCTTAGTTTTTGCATGTGTAAAATGGAAGCAAGGGAGGTGTGTATAACACTTACTTCATAGGGTTTGAAGAATACATAAAATGATTTATGTAAGGTACTCAGCATGGCGGTTGGCCCATTAGAAGTGCCAAACAAATGCAAGCTATTGTAGACAAAAAATACCCAACTCCTATTTGTTTATGTAAAGCATTAAATTTTCTAAATGATTTGTCATAGCACCCCAATTAATTTTTGAAACAAATGAGAAGAAAATAGGACAGATACTGATATCACCATTTTATAAAAGATGAAAAAGGGGATTGTTAACAAGATCATTCCAGGTTCATTAGTCCAATATTTGTTTAACAAATATATATTGAGTGTCCACTATGGGCCAAACTATGAAAAAGGCACCCCAAGATACATATTAATGAAAAAACCAAAACAAGACCTGCCCCTCTGTACATCTGTTATTTTTGCCACCTATCATCCAGGCCCCATTTTCCCCTTTGGCAATTTACAGTTTCTTCCTGGGTAATTTATCTGTCCTCCATTGTTTGCAAACTGGTGGTGCAGAAGGATGTACCATAACTCAAGGTAATCCATCTCACTTGCCTGGGTTTCAGAAACTTGTGGGGGAAAGACACAAGGATAAAAATAATTGCAGTTTATTTAACCCTGACGAACTGTCTATTAGTTCATGTAAAGATACTCAGAGCTGTTCTAACTTCTCTCTTGACTATCTGATGCTACAAGGTAGATAACATTCCATAATAATTTTTCTTTTTGCTTAGGTTAACGAATGTCAGATTATATTGCCTTCAGCCAAAGAAACTTAACTGATGGAACCTTTGAAAGTGCGACATAATTCCCAGAAGTTTTGGAATCTGTTTCTAGGAAAAACACGGTTATAATGTAGTGTGGCAGACATGAGATTGCTCTTAGTTTTAATTTGTACCTAGGAGGAAAAACAGTATTAATGTATTAATGTTCCTTGTACAGCTGAAGCAAAACAAAGTAATGGCAATATTTTTCTTAGGCTAATCTATTAATCTGGTTCTTTACTCCCTATTTCTGCTCCATTTCTCTTTTCCATTCTATAACCAGCCAGGCTCTGCTGTCTTTCCCTTATATATTAGTCAGCATTTGCTGCATAATAAACTTAAAATTTTCAGTGTTTTAACGCCAACACATATTTGTTTTTTTTCCACTTATGGGTCTATTGGTGAGCTGGGCTTGGCTTCCATCTGCATGTTTGGTCTAGATCTGCTCTACGTGTCTCCTCCTTCTTGGATGGAGTAGGTTCCTTTCTGGTAGATGACAGAGATTCAAATCCCAAGCCAAATTCTGAGAGCAAGCCTAAAACTTCTCCTTGCATTACATCTGCTGCAATCCATTGGCTAAATTAATTCACATGGCCAATGCCAATATCAGTGGAGCTGGGGAACAGACTCTGTTTGCTTGGTGGGTGATACCACAAAGTCATGTGTGATTCTATAACAAGCTGGGACAGAATAATTGGAGATAATAATCCAGTTTACCACATCTCCCCATGTTCTCCTAGAGCCCTGGAGCACTTCCATTCTATTTATCTCATGCCTTCAGAATCTAAGGGGAGTAAGGTAGAAAAGCAGAATCCTAGGTAATACAAACCTATTTAACCTGTCTTAAACCTTGTGAATGAAATATCACCTTCAGGAACATTTGTGATCTTGCTCCAGCATATGTTATCAGTTTGGCTCAAGTAAACTCTTATAAAAATTCTCTAGAGGTTTGGACATTTTTTACATTGAAAACTATGAAGCACAGAGAGATGAAGTGACTGGACGAGGGTCACAGATGATAAGGAGAGAAAGACACCTGAAACCCCAGGCTTGGGAGTCTCAGGCCTCAGCCCTTTCTACCTCAGATTGCTTAGATAGGACTAAAGAGGCAAAATGATGTTTGTTTTCAATGAAACGTTTAAGGTTTTCTTCATGGTCAGACTAAAATAACCTAAAACAGGTCAGAATTTGATAAATGAGAGAATGTAAAAAAATGAAAATAAAAATATCATATTAGTTGAGGTTTTTTTAACTTGTTAATTTTTATTTATTTTTTGTTCTTATAGAACTCCAGTGAGGTTTATACATATGAAATCTGAAATTTAGAAAGGTTAAGTTTTCACAAACGTAAGAAAAGATTAATTGCTCTAGAGTTACGGCAACAGGTAGTCAACAGAACTGGTTATAAACTCGGTCACTTGATCAACAACTGCTGCAGTGGGTGTACTTTTATAAGCCAACCAATCAGGGCCAGGCTTTTGCTTCTGAAAGTCAGCCAATCAGGACTCACTCCAATAAACACATTCCTGAGTTTCAACCAATCAACAATAGTCTTTATCCCCCAGTAATCAGGCTTCTACAGGCCTCTAAAAGATTCCAAGGACTACAGGCTTTCCCCAAGTCCTATGGAAGACCAGCAGAGCCTGTGCCTGATGGTCTCTTTCTTGCCATAGTAGGTGTCACATTCAAGTTTGTCTTTTTGTTTCAGATAATGTGTGATGGTCTCATGGACCTTTGACAGTACCTTACCCAAGTTTACACAAATGGAAAATGGTAGAATCAAGCAACAAACAAATTCCATCTGATTTCAGAGCCTAAACTCTTACCCAGCCTCTTCTCCTTTCATGATAGGTAGTTATTGCCCAGGTACTCTTCTCTGGAAAAGTTTAGCCTCTGGGAAAATTCAACTCTTAGATTATTATTTAATTTTGCCTATCTTATCTATTCAACTAACTTGTAAGATCAGTTGAGTCTTATACAATTTCACATTCCAGTGGTAATTTACCCATTATTAATTTATTCATTTAAAAGGTATTCAATGAGCCCAGCTGGGCGTGGCTCAGCGGTTGAGCATAGACCTTCAGGATCCAGGTGATTGGGGTTTGATTCCCGGTCAGGTCCCATGCCCGGGTTGTGGGCTTGATCAATGACTCTCTCATCATTGATGTTTCTCTCTCTCTCTCTCTCCTTTCCTCTCTCTGAAATCAATAAAGATATATTAAAAAAAAGAAAAGATATTCAATGAAGTGTTTAATATGTGCCAGGCACCATGACAGTGATGAAATTAAGAAGTTTTAGCTCTCAAAGGTTGTCAGCTTAACTGCAATGTGAATTGTGCTACCATGTATTCAGGGTGCAGTGGGACCAGAGAGGAATAAGTGCCTATATTTGTATTTAGCACTGTGGGCACTCAATAATAAGCTTCCAAAAGACTGATATTTGTGTATTAGTTCTTTGGAGCCGTTATTTTAGAACAGAGGGAAAAAGTCCTCGAAATAATGAAAACACTTCAAAAATCAAACATTGAATCAGGAATTGCATTTACCCAAATCTGGGTTATTTGGGAGGAAGCCACATTCTAAATATGTAGTTTATCAAGTGGAAATACATACAAGGCAATGGCATTTTCTATTGTTCTAAAAGTTTAGTTTTATTTTGCTTATCTGCTGCAATTATAATTTTCTAATACAGAATATTACACATTTTAGGCAACTGATGAAAAAGATTGAGAAAATATGGAAAAAAATCCTTTCATGATGTTGAGTAAAACAGGAGCTGGCTTAATAAGGAGGCAGACATTTACAGTGATCCTCAATTTACATTTATATTGTTTCTTTTTATTTTCGGTACAAGCTATTTTTTCTGGATTATTTCTCACTCCTTTCCCTTGGTACTTTACAAGTTTTGAAAAACTGATGTAATCACTGAAATGAAAGTTTTTTTCCATAAGGAAAAAAATCTCTAGTTTATACAGAAGATGCCTGCTCTAGACACAGAAGCAGTGTTTTCATTCAGACTTGATTAATGAGTGGACACTGGCTTAGATTGCAGTGCTCTTTTTGCGTTTCCCAAACAACGATGACCTTTGCAGATAAATTTCCTGGCTGAGCCAAGAACTCAGGGCCACTGGATGCTAGTCATGTCTGCCGCCCGGAGAGCTGGATTCTCGTGTGCCTGCTAGTGCCACATGGATTTGATGTGAGATAATGAATGATGTCTACTGAGTTACAATGACCTGTGGCCTTGGTTAACCAGAAAGATAGCAAGTGCGTTTCCAAAGGTTTAAAACATCACTGGAAAAATGAGTTTCAGTTGCAATTATGGCAAACAGTTTGCCTTTGATCCCTTTCTTAAGGAAAACCTGTTACTTCACAACCCATTCTTGCCCCTCTCCCCACACCAACACCTTTTGGATTTTCTAAGTACACATTCACTCTTACGTTCTGAATAGATATTTCCTTCCTTTATCTAGAATGTGTCTATTTACAAACCCAACACCAGGAGGTAACTGCTTACTGCGATCAGATAAAATTGTTCTAACACAATTAAAAAGAACACTAGCTATAATTTATTGATCATTTTTAAAATGCTTTAAAAGCTTCATGTCAGTTAATGCTCACACTATCCCTATAAAGCAAGTATTATTATTATCCCCATTTTACAGATTATGAAGCTAAGTTTTAGAGAAATAAGTCAATTGTTCAAGTTCTTGGAGCCATTAAGTGGCAGAGTCAGGCTTCCCATCCAAGTCTTCTTGACTCTAAAGTCCATTTCCCCCCCACAGTGCTGCCTCACATGTATCTGTGACTGATAAGGGCTTTCGAGGGACATTTGTAATGTGATAAGGGACAGTGTTCACAGGAATGCTGTCTACCTGAGAATTTTAAGTATCAACAGAAACTTGTGGGGAAAGATACGTTTTGCTCGAGTGGTAGTTCTGAGATTTCTCAGTGTCTCATAGCAAGGCCTCCTGTTCCCGAGGCTAGCGGTGTTCAGCACACCGGTGAATGTGACGGTGGGAGCAGCAAGGAGAGTCCCCTGCTGTGTGCAGCCTTTCCCCTCGCCACTGAGGTTATCTCCCTCTTTCTATCAGAACATAAGGGAGTAGAATCACAGTGCACAGGGTGATAGAACATTAGTGTTCCATAATCTTAAATCCTTCATCACAGAGAAAATGAAGCTGTGTCCCAGTGGGATGTAAAACCGAAAACAAATGAACAAACAAGATAAACAAACAAACATAAACTCATAGACACAGACAACCGTACAGTGATTACCGGAGGGAAGGGGGCGGAGGGGCGGCCCAGGGTAAAGGGGGTCAAATGCATGGTGATGGAAGGAGATTGGACTTTGGGTAGTAAGCGCATGATGCAATATACAGATGACATATCATAGACTTGTCCACATAGTTTTTTTAACCAGTATCACCACAATAAATTTAATTAAAAGAACCCCCCAAAAACCCAAAAACTAAAGGAACTGCATCCCAGGAGTGAAGTGATTGAAGTTCATGCAGAACTGCCGTTCTGCCCTGCCTCCCTCCCCTTCTCTCTGCCTCCCTGTCCTTTCTTCCTGCCCTCGCCCTGCCCTCCCCTCTCCCTCTCCTCCCCTCTCCCCTTCTTCCCCTTCTCTGCAGGCCTCTGTCTCTCTGCTTCTCTCTGCGAGCATTGATCAGATGCCTGTTACGTGTGGGTCCCCGTGCACTGGGGATACCGCAGAGCAAGTTCAGGAAAAACCCTTCCCGTGACCGAGCTACACCGACCGAGCGGGAGAGGCACACGGCCGGCAGCTGAGCCCGCACAGTTCACACGCGCCAGATGGGAGGGTGGCTGCAGGAAATCCAGCAGAGGGGTGACAGGAAGAGGGGCCAGGGATGCTATTTCAGTAAAGCCCTTCTTAGGCAGGGGCCGAGGAGGGACCCGGGTTGGAGCAGCAGCGGGGCCTGACCTGTGTGAGGAGCAGCCAGGGGGCCAGCAGCCCAGAGCCCTGAGTGGGGCCCAAAGCCACAGCACGAGGTCAAGGGAAGGCAGATGACCCCTTTGTCTGACCGGCCAGTCAATATCTTCATGGCAACCTCGATGCCTCTTTTTAAGAGGTTCACATAATAGTGAGTCTGACTAATATCTCCTTTGTAACCATCGCTAATGTTAGAGACCTTCCAACCAGAGACATGCAGGAGAGAAAACCCGTTGGCTTGGAGGCAGCCTCCCAATGCCAGTCCCGCTGTAACTAGCTGTGTCATTTGCCTTGTTTAAGGTTTTTGTTTTCCCCTTCTCTGTAAAATGGAGGTAATGTTAGCTATTTTCCTGGGTTGTCATGAAGACTGGCTGATTTAATCATCATAATAAACTTACGAACTAGCAATTATTATCATTCCCAGTTGCAGATGAGATCTTGAGACTCAGAGAGACTGAATAACTTCTCCAAATGGCAAGGGGAGCGCCAGAATTCAAATCCAGCGGGTCTGGCTCCAGAGTCTGTATTCTTAAGACTTTTCTATACTATCTCCTCCACTACATGCTTAATATTTTATTATAGCACTCATTTATTATTGTAATTTTTAATTTTCTTTTGTCCTACTGCTCAGACAAAACCGATTATATACATCAATGCTGGGACTAACAAAGTAAAATCACCTGAAAGCAATGTATTAGCTAGATTCCAAGCACAGTAAGGTTTGAAATGCTTTATACAGGAGAAATTGGGCATGTGCAGAGTAGCAGAGGCATGGTAGATAAGGTTGTATGAGCAGAGTGCCAACCAGGATGACATGGGTCGTAGTGGTTAAAGATCAGGTGATAATAGGTCAGGTAACAGCAAAGGTAAAGAGTTGATACTGGGAATTGAAAGCCACAGGAGGACAGTGATGTGATGTGATGTGAAGTCTAAGGAAGTTTGTGGTAGCAGTGATTGCATGTGCTTTGGCACAGCATTTGCTGGCAAGGAGAAAAGAAAAGTAATAAAGTGATAAATTTTGTCAATATGCATGGACATATGGACAATTTGGGCATGGACCACCCTTTCTATTACAGGGTTGGAATGACCAGACAAGATCTCTTGCATTGACAAATACAGCATATGTTAGTTTAGTGTTTCCAATACATAAATTTCCTTCATGTATTTGAAATACATTCATCTATTTCCTGTAATAGTATGTACTTAATATTTTTTCTTTAAATGACAATATTTTGAGAAATGTGCACATATTTATTTTTAAAGCTAATTTTATATAAGTAGAAAACTATATTTTTTAAAATAGAAAGTAAAAGCACTTAAGATAATTATGTTGATCATATACCACCTAAACTCATCTCATATATAAAGAGTAATAACCATGTTATGGTTTGGAAAACATTGCATTATCTCATTAGATTGTTACATCAGTATGTTCACTATTTTATCTGCAATCAAAGCAAAGCTAGGAGAAATTAGGATTAAGTGGTTCTTAGGGTCACACTGTTGCTCATAGGCAGAACTGGGGGGAGTACCGAAGTTCTTTGTTCTAGTCTGTATTTATTATGGCCCATGAGGAGGCAACTGCTAAAGAAGGTTCCTAAAAGGAAGAACCTAAAGTGGATGGATAGAAATGTGCTCCAATTTGACCAGGGAGCAATGCATTGTGGTGACTTAGGGATCTTGGTAAGTGGAGAGGCCCTCGGCTATTTAAAGGTCCTAATCCTCAATGTGAAAGCCTCCTAGGAGCTCAGGTTGATAATGAGGTCTCCACCCTCTTATCTATCCCATCCCTGGCCACTGAGGTTCAACCACAGTCTGAAACAAAAAGGAGCACTAGGAATAAATTTTAGTCTGGAAGGCTCTCAGAAGCCCTGAGGACAGTCTTATGCTTATTTAGAAACTAGAGCTCCTTAAAAAGTGGCTCTGAGAGAGGAAGATTTTGGGAGTCAAACCTCTGAATGAACAGAAGTCAAGTGCCAGCCCTCTAGCTTTTTTCCCATGATGCTTTGAGAATCCAATCTAGTGACATGAAACCTATGGACATGATAGGACACAAGAGACATGGGATGACTTCCAACTGGGATGGTGGGTGGGGTGGGATGAGATTTCAGGTAGTTCCTGAAGATTCCAAGTCCTAACAACAATGCTAATAATCATATATCCAAAAAGAAATTAAATGACATATTCATTAGAGTTAAGCATCTTGTATTTAATTAAGATGCAGTAGATACTACATAAGTGTTTATTAGAAAATACAGGAGCGTTTGCATTTTTCTTGACACAATGGGAGATTATATACTGGGTTGAACCTATCTTTTTATTGGCAACAATGACAATATTGGTCATTTTATATAATTCAACCTAGTCTTTTAGAGGGAAGTATGAATTGGGCATTACAGACTCCTATTATAATTCCATAATGAAGGTTTTGTTAAAATTGACCAAGCCACGTGACTTTTCTGGATCTCAGCTTCTTCATCTCTTTGATATTGACATTGGAATAAACTGTTGGTTGCAACTTAGAAATTTTAGTTTAATTAAAATTGGAAAAAATTATTGCTTAAAATTTTATTCAGTAAAAATATTTCAAAATATGAGACCCAGAGGAAACTAGTTTTTGTAGCTGAATTTTTTATTTTGAGATACTTTAGATCCACATGAATTTAGCTATAAGAAATAATGTAGAGAAATTCCATTTTCTCTTTCATCTTCCTATCAGCCTGTAATGATTTTTTTCCCATTCAGTTTGAGATCTGTTTCTTGGTGACAAGTAACTTTTAATTGAAATCTGGATAACTTTGTATTATGCTCTGGGACTGTGGGTCTTATTTATACCTTCAGTTTTAGCTGGCTCTTGGCATTGCTCCAGGGAGGAGGAGGAGTGCTCCCTCGTTACTGCCACACTGAGGTTTTCCTCTTGGCCTTAAATGATACCAGAAGTGGCGGCTCCTCATTGCTGCTGGGTAGGGGTGGGATTTATGATTCCTCAGATGTCTTCGCTGACACTGGAAGGGAATGGGGAGGAAGGAAAGGGGCTTGTTACTGATCATCAGAGATGATGTTCCACCGGGCAGGGCGTGGCTCAGAGGTTGAGCATTGACCAAGGATCCAGGAGATCGCGGTTCGATTCCCAGTCAGGGCACATGCCTGAGTTGTGGGCTTGATCCCCAGTCGGAGGCGTGCATCATTGATGTTTCAACTCTCTCTCTCCCTCTCCCTTCCTCTCTCTGAAATCAATAAAGATATATTGAAAAAAAAGAGAGAGATGAAGTTCCTGGCTCCCTCCTTGGTCTTCTTTGACACCTCTTAAGTAGGAACGGTGGGAGATCTCACTATAGCCTAGCAAGGATGGACGTCTAGGCTCCGCACTCAGCCTTTGCTGGTGTCAGTGTGGATGGGGCCACAGCTCTTCTGTGGTGTTTCACCAGAGTAGAGCAGTCACTGTCTAAAAGCTTTCTGTACTCCTTGACTGTCCCTTTCCTGGTCCTTTGGCTAGAGAGAGTAGAAAAAAAAAGCTGGGGCTTTTTTTTTTCCTATGCTCGTCCATTGGCATTTCCAAGTTGCTAGCTTCTTCAACTCCAGGTGTGGGATAGACGAGGTAAATAGAAAATAGAGGGAACTCACTGTAATATTATTCCTTGGGTCCTGAGGTTCTTAGCCTGTCTGCTGCTTCTCTCTACTTTTCAGATACTATTTATGATTATTTCCACATCATGGACATAATGTTCAATTGTACTTGATGGAAGAAATAGGAAAAAAGTTTATCTGTTCCATCTTCCTGGAACTAGAGGTTTTGGGAAACATAGTGTTAAAAAAAACTGGTAATCCAAACAAATTTTTGAAATAAATGAAATGTAAGGTTCTTTTAAGCTTCACTGAACCATGCTGTGATTCTGAGGATAACAGACTGACTGCCCAAATGACTGACTTACTGACCTTCTGACTGATTGATAATAAGCCATCTTCACGTTTATCAAGAAAAGAAATGATATATGCCTAGGATAAAGTTGACACTCAGTGATTGATGTGTTATATAAAGGCTATCTTTTCCTTCATTAAAACCTTGTTTTTGCATTACCTAATAAAAACATAGAAATTCTAGCTGTTCTTTACTATTAATTCACCTATTTACCTTCAAGTTCTCCTGGTCACTATGGATTCAGGAGATGTAAGAAATGAAGTCTTAAGAAAATTGCCCTGTTTATTTTCAGGCCCAACTTTTCTTTATGGGGAGAAAGGAAAACTGGTGGCTCTTTACTCGTTTCACAGATACATTACTGGATATTTAGCTTGACTTCATTGTTTAGGTACATTTGAAAAGTAAGGGAATATAAGTAGAGCCCAGTGATTCTGGCCCTGACACACTTCTACTATGTGAACTTAATTAAGGCTTATTGAGTTACAGGTCTGTTTGCTGAGCTACTGAGTTGAGTCCATCCATAGGCTCAGCGAGTCACTTCATGAAAGAAATGCCTCAGCTCCTCTGTGGCACAGCCAAATCTCACACTTCTATCTGGAGGTCATTTTTTGTACTCAGTACTGCAGAAACAGTAATTTGGCAATTGTACAGCTAAGCAACTGCTCTGTAATAATAAGTGTCTGTTAATGACTCAAAATGCAATTCTCGGAGACAAAATTTGATAGTTTGGATGAATGGAAGAAAGGTGTTTTCTCCATCAGCAGGTTACTGAAAATCGGTACCTGAAAGGCAGGCTGGCAGGTGTAATGCCAGCCCTGATGTTTATTGAAATTGTTTATGGAGCTCTCAATGAGTTTTCAAAAGGATCCTGGCAATAACAACGAATAAAATATCTTAACTGAAGAAGCCAAGACCAAGGAATCACAAAGTTTCTCAATTTCTTTTTTTATTAAAAACAAAACGTTCTTGGCAACTCCAACAAACTGCAGATCACTCATGACAGCAATAACATGTCATTGCCAAAAACAATTTTCTACAGTCCATACTCGAGCTAACTGTGATATTTGGTCATAAAATAGAAGAGCAGACATGTAATAATAACAATAATAATAAAACTATTGTTATTTTCTGTTTTCCTACAAAACCAGCAGCCATGAGATAATTTTGTTTGGAAAATGCTCCTTCTCTTATCGGAGTTTTTGGACAGATATTGGAAGCAGGAAGGTGATATTGGAAGTACACAAAAGCTTGCTCTCATCATGATTCTGCCAGATATGTTAGTAGTAGAACATGGCTCTCCCTGACACTTTACAGCCCAGGTTGAGAAGAGATAGGTTCATTGTTTCTTCTCCAAGACACATCGCTTACATACTACCTACTCATCTACCGAGCTCCTTATCTGTCTTTCCCTCTGTCTATCTATATATTCAGTAAATTATGTATCTCTCCATCCATCCATCCATCCATCCATCCATCCATCCATCCATCCATCCATCCATCCATCCATCCATCATCTTTCACAGTACCTTTCTCTCTACCTAGAAAAATAATAAGATAGTAAGGGAGAAAAAGGAAAGTAAAGGGAAGAAAGCAATTTAAAAGACATATAGAGCAAGGAGAAAGAAAGAAGAGAGGAAGAGCAGGATGATGAAATGAGAGAAACACTGTACTTTGATTCAGAGTGTACTTTCTTCTTCAGCTCCATCGCTTCCTGGCTATATGACCAGAGACCTATTTGTTGAGGTAACTTTGGTTAATAACATTATGTAAATTTCAGGTGTACAACATTATAATTTGATATCTGCTGACTCTATTGTGTGCTCACCACCTAAAGTCTACTTTTCTTCCATTACCATATATTGGCCCCCTTTACCCAGTTCGCCTTTCCCCCACCCCCTTTCCCTCCAGCAACCATTATTCTGTTGTCTGTGTTTACGAGCTTGCTGTTGTTTTGTGAGCTTGTTTGTTACTGTGTCTATAGATAGAGGAATGGATAAAGAAGATGTGATACATATATATATAAAGTAATGAAATAATAGTCATTAAAAAAGATGAAATATTGTCACTTGTGGCAGCATGATGGCTTTTGAGGGTATTATGATAAGTGAAATAAGTCAGATGATAGAGACAAAATACTTATTATTTCACTCATATGTGGAATATTCAAAAAAATAACAAACAAAAGGAAATGAAAACAAACTCATAATAATACATTTTACTATATGGTTCTATGCATTATTTTCTTTTATCTTACAATAACCCTGTGTATGATGTGACTGCAATCTTTCTCTTGTTCACGTTTAAGTGAGATGGGGTTTTTAAAAATTTCAGAAAAGGAGCATTGCCCAGTAGTTTCCCGTTTCACAGTTGCAGAACTTCCTCTTATTAATATGAAGTATTCAAAATATACGATCTTATACTTTCTGCAGCCTACCTTCTCTGTTCTCCTCACTTACTTTTATCTGGATCTTTTCTTTCACTTAATCTTAATGTCTCTATCAGGCTCAACTTACCTTCTATTCTCAGGAGATTCTCCTGGAGGCTGATCTTTGCCCTACAAGGGAGCTTTAGTTGTTTTATTTTGTATTTTCATAGGGCACAAACTGCACACATCGTCTGAAGTTTTGTTTCCCCTTAGCACTCATTCACAGTTTCGAGCCCACAAAGCCAGTACCTATTTTGGTGCTGTTCTAAAAATGGCCCATTGAGGTTTCTGGAATGGACTCCTCAATTCTGGATCCTTGAGCAATTCAGTTTCTGAGTCCTCCAGCTCTCCCAGCTGTCAAAAATCCCTTTGCCTACCCTCTTCTTCCTCCCATACAGTAGCCAGTGCTATTGAGGCTTGCTATAGTTAGTGTGGCCTCAAGTCCCCAAATTTTAGGGTTTATAGAGATACTTTTGTTTAGTTTTGTTGTAGATTTTGGCTGACTGTTCTGTTACTCTAGTTGCTTTTTCTGTTTTTTTTTTAGGGGAATTTAGAAAGTCAAAAACTATGCTGTATACCTACAATCTTTCTTTGAACTGCTCCCCTCCCCCATTTCCTTATAATAGTTTTAAAGATTTGCCTTTCTGTATATAGTTATTTACTCCACCTGATATTTATTTCCATGTAGGATATCAGATGAGGATTTAAGTTTTTATTAATTTATATATTTCTCTCCACACATATGCATCTTCTCTTCCTTTGAGTTGTAATGCTGTATCTCTGACAAGTTTTCATAAAACCTTGGTTCTGTTTGAGGCCTGTAGTCTATATTTCTATTCTTACACCAAGATTACTCTGTTTGAATGGTCACAGTTGTTACATTTCTTGATATTATAATTCTTCCCCACACCTTTTCCCTGCTCTGTAGTTTTTTTTTTGTTTGTTTAAATTGTCCATGTCTATTCTTTGTCTTTTTCTCATCATATAAATGTTATTATCAGCTTGGTAACTTTGCTAAAAATATTTTTGGGATCTTGAAAGACCTGACTTAAAAAACGTATTATTTCTTCTTACTTATGCATATAGCACAGCACCAGTCATTTATGGATCTTATGTATATGAAACTGGAATACAATAGCTTTCTGAGCTCTCTTGTTAGTTTTCACAGATTCTCTGTAGTCTTTTGTATGCTCTTTGTAGATAAGACCATCTTCAAAGGATAACTTGTTTCTTTGCTTTCTGAAGCTCACACATCCTTTCTTTGCCTCATTCTTCTGCCTACAGCTTCTGTTTCGGAGTTCAGTAGCGGTAGTGTGAGGAGCATTCTTACCGTGCAACTGTTACTAACTTGTTACTTGCTTGTTTTGCATTTTTGGAAGATATTTTTTATCAGGTTAAAAAATACTTTTTTTCCTATTTTCCTAAGACTTAAAAAATTTTTTTTTTTTTTTTTTTTTTTTATCATGGGTAAGTATTGAATTTTACTGAAGGCCTTTCTTAACCATTTTAGCATTTTGCATCATGTGTCTTATTTTACTTTAATCTGTTAATGTGATAAGTATATTAAGAGTCTCCCCACCAATATTAAATCATTCTTGCACTACTAGGTTTAATTCACCTTGCTTGTGATATACATTATTATTTAAATATCACATAACGTGAACTCAGACATAATGCTTTTGGCAATCGGTTCCTGTCTTTCACAAATGTTGTTCTCAAGCAGGGGTGGAACCAAGTACTTACCTTCTTGGAGGAATAGGTGGTCTAGAAGGAAAGGTGAGAAAGAAATGGAATACTAGTAAGCAACTCCCTTTTGGGAATCAGGGAGGTGGATCCCTGCATCCCAGTATTCTCCAAGCCTAACTGTGCCAGGCCACTGCTGCTGTCCTCTAAGTCACAACTAACCACTGCGTAGTACAAACCATATCCAGGACTGGTCACATCCATACCATGCAGCCGCACCTCTTAGAACTCTCCTCTGGCTAGCCGTGCAGGCACGAACCGATCATTTTATTAGTCTTATAATAAAAAAAAATCCACCAATTTGTCAAACTCATCCTCCCCCCCCCCCCCCCCCATCTACTGCATACACAGTTTTGCCAAGAAAAGTGCTCTGTACCTGTGGCCTGAAATTTAAATTGGCTGAGTCTCAGTTTGGAGCTTTGTGGAAGTGGAAATGTTAGTTTCATGGTGGTATATCCCCAAGCTAAAGCTGGGAAATTTAAGCTAGAACCTCAAAGGAGAGAATAGTGAGGTGCTAGATCTTTCTCAAAATTCTTTTTTAAAAATAAATTTATTGGGGTGACACTGGTTAATAAGATTATATAAGTTTCAAGTGTGCTTTTCTATTTAAATATTTTTACCTACTCAAGGAGTGTCAGGAGAAAATGGATTAGCGATAGTGCCTTTCTTCCTGAGGCTATTGTTTCAAAGTTATTCAAAAGAGCAGCCACTAGGATAGGGGCAAGTGGATAAAGAGATTGTATTAGAGTTCTCCAGGGAATATGTGTATGGGGGGTGGGGTCGGGGGTGGGGTGGGGAGAGAGAGATTTTGAGGAAGAATTGCCTTACATGGTTATGGAGGCAAGAAATCCCACAATTTGCCGTCTGCCAGCTGGAGACCTAGGAAAGCTGGTATTATAAGTCTGGCCTAAATTTAAGGCCGGAGAACCAAGGGAGCTGATGGTGCAAATTCCAGTCCAAGGGTAGAAAAGATGAGATGAGATATCTCAGCTCAAGCAGACTGGCAGAAAGAAAAAGGGATGAATTCCTCCTTCCTCCACCTTTGTTGTGTTCAGGTCCCCAAGGGATTGAATGATTGCAGAGGGCAGTGCATTTTAGTGAGTCCACCAATTCAATTGCTAATCTCATTCAGAAACACCCACACAGACACACCCAGAAATAACGTTATATGTGGGCACTCTGTGGTGCCA
Source organism: Miniopterus natalensis (assembly GCF_054644295.1). Classification (NCBI taxonomy): domain Eukaryota; kingdom Metazoa; phylum Chordata; class Mammalia; order Chiroptera; family Miniopteridae; genus Miniopterus; species Miniopterus natalensis. The sequence goes on from NC_142089.1 coordinate 43,361,443, forward strand.
TCAAATTAACATGAAATTTAACCATCCCAGACGCCCCCAGGTAAGTGGCTAGAATTTCCAGTTTTCTAACTCTGTATAACTGGGCCCATTAGCAGATATTTGGAAATATATTAAAATAGATAAGAACATGCACTTTAGAATCAGAAATCCTTGGATTGTAATTGTAGCTATGTATTGAACAATTTATACTACCTCACATTAAAGCAATAGTCCCTATTTCATGGAATTATTGGGATGATTAATTACAGTGCTTGGTAAGAGAACAATGAATTAATAAACGTTAACAATCTTTATTACAGAATATTGTTCAAAACTTTAGGTTAGCATTTAATGATTATATGCTATTTTTCCAGTTTTATCTCTTCCTGCACTTATCTTTTCCTATGCATTTTTTTTACTCAAAAAAAAAACATAACAAAAACAAACCCCTACTAAAACCGTCTTTTCTCTGAGCAAATTCTTTTCTACCTTTTGCATTGTTATTAGCTACATGAAGCACTTGCATCTACTTAATTGGATTGATATATTTAGATTTAAATAACTGTTTATTAAACTATTTCTATTCCTTGTTAAGACATAGTATGAAAACTGTCACATCTTGGTTCCCCGATTACTATTAGAATTATTTTTGCTTCTCTTATCATTGTCAAATACGAGACTCATTTTCTTTTTAATTTACTAGGTATTTCTCCCCAGACTAGTTAAATCATTTTAAAAATTGTAATTGTCCCAATTAAAGAAATACATATTGTTGTATAAAATTAAAATTAGTTTTGTCTGCAGAATTTATGAAATAAAAATAATGGCTTCTTTGATTTCAATTATAACCAGAAGGTATGGATAATAAGAGTAAAAATCCCTCAGTGAAAACAAAAATGAATCTTCAATGACATTAATAGAACCATATCCCCTAATAACATTGTGGTAGGCAGTTAGACAGACAGGAGTAGAGCAAGGATGATAGGTCAGGGTTAGAAGGTCAACAGGGTGAAAGCCCTGGGTGCCTAGCAATGGGCAAAACTGGGAAAACAAGACCTGCCCCCAGGGTGGCCTTTCTTCCCCTAGCATATCACTGGTGGTGTGGTGTTAGACCCCCTCAAAGGAGGACCAGGGGCCCGAGAATAGCCTCATATGACCCCCATACAAGCCCTTGTAGGACTCCTCTTGCAAGTATTAAGCCCTAGAGACAACATCTAGGCCTCATTTGTGTCTCACCTTCCATGTCTAATGACCCCCTGCCCTGATGAATATTCTGTTATATTCCCCTGGGAACTCCCCTAAAATCTCCACTCTTAAAAGCCTTTAGAATGGAGGACCCAGTCTTTCTCCCTCTCTCTCTCTCTCACACACACACACCTGTATATATCCTTAACCACAGTCTACCTTCAAGTAATGGTATTCCTCTTTACACTTAGTGTAAGTACGCTCACAATATCTTCTGTCAACCTTTTGTGCTATTGTCATATCTATTTTAACTTTGTATGTGTTCTAAGCTCATAATACATTGATTATTTTTTACTTTAGACAGGCAATAATTTTAGAGAGTTAAAAAAAATTTCCTTTATATTTACCTTTATCCTAACCATTTCCTGGGATTCCTGTTTATTTGTATAGATCCAAGTTTCTGTCTGGTGTCATAATTATTTTTCCTGAAGAATTTCCTTTAATATTTCTTATAGCTTAGATCTGCCATTAATGAATTCTCTTAGTTTTTGTTTGTTGGAAAACATGTTTATTTTTTCATCATTTTTGAACGATAACTTCATGAGCCATATGGTTGACAGTTTTTTCTTTTAGCACTTTAAAAATGTCACTGTATTTTCATTTGGCAAGCAAAGTTTCTTCTATCAAGATGTCTGATGTATTCCTTATCTTTGTTTATTGTATGTAATGTGGACTTTTCTCTGGATAATTTTAATATTTTCTCTTTATCTTTTGTGCTCAGCATTTTGAGTATCATGTGTTAGGTGTGTTAATTTTATTTGATTAATTTTTAAATCCTTTTTTGGCTTTTATGAGCTTCCAGGACCTGTGGTTTGATATCTTTAATCTTTTTGAAAAATTTTCAGTCATTATATCTTCAAATATTTCTTTAATGCTTCCCCTCCCTCTGTCTCTGTCTCTCGCTTTCTCTGTTTCCTTCTTCTGGAATTACCACCATTATACGTATGTTAGACTCTTTGATAGTGTCCCAGAACTTCTTAGATGCTCTATTCTGCTTCTCTTTCCATCTCTTTCTGTGTGTGTGTGTGTGTGTGTGTGTGTGTGTTTTAGTTTGAGTGACATCTAGTGACCATCCTTGATTAAGCCTATTGATAAGCCAGTTGAAGGCATTCTTAATCTCTGTAACTGTGATAATTTTTTCCCCTAGCATTTCTATCTGATTTTTTCTTGTCCTTTATATTTTCTGTCTACTCATGATGAAATTCTTCATTGATTTGTTTGTGATAATGGGTTATTTTTTCTTGCCTTTTGTGACTCTCATAATTTTTTATCGCGAATGTTAAACATAGTGTGTAGAGGAGTGGAGACTGACGTTACTAGTATTCATGACTGACAATGGGTACACCCTTTTTTCTGCTGGGCCACTTGTGTGAGATATTGAGTCCATAGAATTGAGGTATTAATTGGGTTTGGGGTTTATTATTTCTATGGCTACCTGCAGTCCACCAGCTTTAAATTTCTTTGTCATTATCTTGTTCTCAATCTTCTGGCTTTACTGTGAGTTTTAGGCCTTCCCTAATTTCTCTCTCCCATGCTCTTGTCCCTGCCCCAGTCGTAGGCTGCTATTGATTATTTTTTGGTGTTAGCCTGGTGATGGAGTACAGGGGAGTTCTCTGTTGTCCTGGTTAAACTCTGTCTTAGGCTCCTTCCATTTGATAGCTGGAAGGTAAAGGTCTCCCTTCCAACATTCTTCAGTTAAGCGAAGGTAAGAGGCCGGAAGTTCAGCATTCGCTTTGCATCTACTTGCTCATTTCCTCTGTTCTTATGATATTCTGCTATAATTAAAGACTCCCTGCCCCTGCCAAAGAAAACAAGGATTCCTGCAGGCTTCTGTAAGAATGAAGGAGGTACAGTCATATAGTTGATCAGAGTAAAGAAAGAGGGTCTAACTTCTCCAACCTAATTCTCAAAAATCCTCTCATTTTAGGCATTTCCTTTCCACTTTGCTGTGCCAACAGTTTCTGAGATTTGGGGGACATTTTTGAATTGTAAATCAGGTTATTCTATAGAGCTCCTCACAATCATGGTAGGATTCAGCGTTGTCTTTTTCAGATCTGTTTTCAGCTTTCATAATTTTGTTATTGTAGGCTTGACTTCCATTTTTCCTGATTTTGTGTATTTATATCTTTAAACCAAATTCTATTCTAATTATTTTAGTGGGATTTTGTGGAGGGAGCCAAAGGAAATGGATGTGCTTAATCCACATATTTACATAGAAGTCTTGTGCAAGGCAATCTTAGAGTGATTCATCATTTTCACTTCTTATCAAATTCCTCTTATATGTAAATAAACTTTGGGGAGAGCCCAGATAGCCCTATTAACATGGCCAGAAATAGAAGAAGTGATGAAATTGTCTAAGATACGCAGTTTATATTTCATCTCTGGGATACATGTGTTTCTCATGCCTTAGTTTCTTGTTAAGGTTTTATGTACCTTGATGGGAAAGTTTATGTCTCAGACGTTTTCACAATGCCTCTAACATCTTGTCTGTTTTCTTGATTTCCACTATTTTAAACTCTTTTATGTATTAAGCCAGGCAAAAATCCCAGTCGTAAAGTCCCATAAGTTTTATAGAGAAATTGTGCTACACACAGGTTATTCTTTGTTTTGCATTTGCTTGAAGTTTATTTTCCCCACAAAAATGTCATCTGCTTATGAAAATCTGAAGGATCTATTTTTAACAGGCTCTTAAACCTGAACACATATAAAAACTAATAGTCATCTTTTTTATGTTATTTTAGAGTAAGGTAAAGCATTTTTGCTAATAAAAAACGATTCTGTTCTGTTTTCTCATAAGGGTGTCAAAGTACTGTTAAAAAATTGCAGAGGTTTCTAATTAGAAATTCTCAAAGTGGGGATAGACTCATGTGGGTCCAGATCACTTTTATTATCTCATCTGTTTTATTTATTGAGCAGCTACTAAATTTGGGGTTCTGTGATAGATACTCTTGAGGAGTTTAAGGAGCAAATGTTTCTATCAGGTCCCAACTGGTTGCTTAGTGCTACATACCTCTTGTCCACACAGCAAGAACACTAAATGTATAGGCTTAGTCCCATATTAACTTTTAGGGACAACCCTGATAATTAGACTGAAACATTTTAAGAAGCTTGATTTCATTATTGTGAGGCTCAAAATCGAGATACTCTTGCTGCTAATTAAGTTTGTTTTGCTATTTTATTACTGAGATTTTGACCTGAAGCTCCAGGTGAGGTCTTGGTAACTTCCCCAGAAACTGTATGATCAGTATCTTACTCTTCCCACCACCCATTACTCCTTATTGCCCTAAGCTATGAAAAATAATATTTATGACTTGGGACTCTGAACCATAACAGATTGTTTACACCCTGCTACTAAATTTTCTTTATATCAATGCTTTCCTGAAATTTGGGGACTCTGTGTTTTGTTTCACATTTTTCTTTCACTTTACTCTGACCCTGTACCAGAGCATTCACTCCCAGTTTATGACCCTACCCATGCTAACCACTGCATGTTTTCTGCTATCTGATTCTCAAATTCTCTGTTCTTCTGAGGTCCTGCCTCCAGAAACGTCCCCCAGCTTAATATTTGTGACTAATTCCATATCATGAATTCTGTAATCATGTCTAGTTGTCTTCTTTAGGAACTTATAATCAGGTTGAGTAAACAGAACATATGCATAAAAAAGTGTGAATAACAAGATGAACTGGAATATTGTCATATCTTTTCTAGAATTTCCAAAAATGTTTCACACAAAAATAAAATCATTTAATAATGCATTTCTCAGAATGTACCTGTCATTAAGTGACACATGACTATAATTGTGTCAAAAATGTATTGACAGCTTGGCCAGGCATAACTTAATGGTTGAGCATTGACCTGTGATCCAGGAGATCACAGTTCGATTCCCAGTCAGGGCACATGCCTGAGTTTCGGGCTTCATCCCCCGTAGGAGGCGTGCAGGAGGCAGCTGACCAATGACTCTCATCATTGATGTCTCTCTCTCTCTCTCTCTCTCTCTCTCTCTCTCTCCCCCTCTCCCTTCCTCTCTCTGAAATCAATAAAGATATATTTAAAAAACATATATATTGACAACCTTGATCTAAAGACTTAGTTCACTTCTTTAGCAATTCATATCTTCAAATTCGTGAAGTTTTCAGCCATCATTTCTTCAAATATTTTTTTCTGCCACTTTCCCTCTTTTCCTCCTGGAATTTCCATAATGGGTATATTGGTCTGTTTGATGGTACCCTACAGATCCCTTAAGCTCTGTTCACTTTTCTTTACTCTTTTTTTTCTTACTGCTCCCAAGACCTGATAATTTTCAGTTGTCTAACTTTAAGATCTCTAATTCTTTTTTCTGCCTGCCCATATCTGTTCTTAAACCTCTCTACTAGACTTCTCATTTCAGTTATTGTACTTTTCAGGTTTAGAATTTCTGTCTGATTTCTTTTTATAATTTCTGCTTTTGTGATATTCTCATTTTGTTCATATATCACCTTCTCACTTTCCTTTAGTAATTTCTCCACGTTTCACTTTAGCTCCTTGAGAATATTTAAGACAGCTATTTTAAAGTCTTTGCCTAGCAATGCTGATATCTGGGCTTCCTGGGAATGATTTCTGTCAATAAATTTTGTGCTTTTGAGTGGGTCATACTTTCTTGTTTCTTTTATGTTTTGTATTTTTTGTTGTTACTGAAAATGGAACATTTGAATATTGTAATGTAGTTACTCTGGCAGTCAGATTCTTCCCATTCTCAGAGTTTGCTTTTATTTATTTATTTGATTGTTAGAGGCTGGAGTAGCACATTTATTTAATGACATTCAAACTATTTTGCAAAGACTGTATTCCTTATCCTGTTGGTAATTAAAATCTCTGTTCCTTTAATCATGTTCTATTATTTTGGCAGAGATTTCCTTGAATGCTAAAAAAATAAGAAACAAAACAATAAGAAAACAACTCTTCCAGTTTTTACAGATTGATCCTGTGCTGGGGAACTCTAATGCCTAGGCAGGTTTTCAGTGAGCCTATGGATCAGTCCAGACTGAAAGTTTGGAGACTTTTCTGAGTATGTGTTTTACCCTGGAAAAGTGCATGACTTTTAAAATTTTCCATATGAACACTTTTTTGAATATCTTAATTTCCAATAAATTTCCCCTAGCTACTCCTCCTGGGCCTTAGGCTGACTATTGTATATCTGGGCTCTGTTCTTTTGTGCTAGGTGTCTGCACATTATTCGTTTGCCCTGCAGCACTTTCAAGGAATGGCTGCTGCTTTTGAAAACTGGTTTCTGAGTTAGGCAAAACAGAAGTGAGCCCTTTGTGTCAGTGCTTCAGGTAGCCCTCAGACAGGTTAGAACAAATCTACACAGTAATTTACAAGTAAGGTCTGCTCTGCTCTCCAAAATCAGGAACCAAGCCCTATCCTGTGAACACAAGCTGCCACCACACTGGGTAGGAGGTGGTGCAAAGGCAAATAAAAATGCCACAAAGCTTTCCTACTGTTTTAAAGTTGCCTTTTTATTGGTTCAGCATTTACTGATTTGCTATAAAACTTTTACTGTTTTCTAGAATTCTAACAAATTTGCTTTTGATGACTTTTGCTTGCCTTTTGATGTTTTTAAGGGGATTTGGGTTTGGAGCTGCCTATTCTACCATTTTGTTCATGTTAATCTTCATTTCTTTAGAGTATTAATCTAAAATCATCATATCTAGCCCTGGCCTGTGTGGCTCAGTTGTTTGGAGCATCACCCCATGCACTGGAAGGTCATAGGTTCTGTTCCCGGTCAAGACACATGCCTGGGTTTCGGGTCTGATCCCCAGTTAGGGAGTGTGAGAGAGGCAATGGATCGATGCACATCAATGTCTCTCTCTTTCCTTCTCTTTCCCTCCCTCCCTCTCTAAAATCAATTAAAAAAAAAATCAGCATATCTAAGGAAAGACACTGTACTGAATAACTTCTCCCTAACCTCAAATACCTTTCTTATGAAAGAGAATTAGGGCCAAGGTGTTTCAGTTATGAGGATTGGCCACAGCATAAACCATGCGTAAGAATGACTGGGTAGCAGTGCAAAGAGCAATAATTAGGTTGAACTGAAAGGTTGGTGTAGTGAGGTACTTGGAAGGGGGAATGCTGTAGATTGGAAGCCTTTTTCCACCTATGGTTATGGGCCAGAGGCTTGCCAAGCTTGTGTTTTAGGAATAAGAATCTGGAAATGTTGCACAGGATAGATACCAGAATAGAGAGAGTAGAGCGAGCCATACACAGTTGTAATGTTCTACTCTATGTAATGTTCTACATAAGATCGTGGTGGTTAAAAAAAAAGAGAAAGGGAAAAAATGTTACAGAAGCATTCCCAGCAGCAGTAACAAATGCCTGCAGCATGGACTATGGAATTTAGGTATGAAATACTAGAGATAATAAAGGAAGGTGGATGACTCTGCCTTTGAAGTGAATTGTTTATTTAACCAAAACACGCATGAAAACCTAATTCCAGTAAAATATGCCATCATTGTTCTATTTATATTAAATGACTTGAAGAATGTCATCTTACACAACTAGCTTAATTTTCCAACAAATCCTATTCAATCAAAGATTGTCTGATATATTCCATTAATTATAAATGGAAATGTGAGCTGTATTGTTAAGACTACGACTCATTTATCTCATTTATTGTCAGCTTTGCAAATGGGAAGATAGAAACAGAGATAGATGATGGTTTGCTCATGTTTCTTCCCTTGCGCAATCTAGTTCTCTCTCGGTCTGTTTTTGGTTACTGTCAGATTGATTCCAGAGAGACTTTTGATCTCAGATCAGTTAAGCCCATGAAGGATGAGTTGGAAAAGTGCAGGAAACATGTCCAGAAGTCACTTTGATGGGATTACTAAACTTTCCATCTTTGCTCTAGAGAAGATAAAAATGATGCATCTCTAATTTAATAAATGTGTAAGGGAACTGAAATATCTGCTGAAGAAAGACACAAATATTTCCATCTAAGTTGGCCATTTTAGAATCTTCAGGTAGAAACTAATACACTTCAGTTCTGGACTCTGGCCTGGTTGAGACTTCTCAGCTATCTCTAAAAGGAAGGAGTTATTCTGTTTCTGTAGAAGGATGATGCACTGACAATAAAAACTGGATGTAGAAGACATCAATAGCATAATGATAGTAAACTTGTTACTTAGAGACAGAGTAAATTACCTATATTTGGAACATACTCAATGTCAGAGATTTTGATAGGTGAATACAAACATACTTTTCCTATTTTAATCCATAACATATCTGCAAGTATTGTCATTACTAATTTTGCACATGAAGAAATGTTCCCCATTTCACATAGTCAGGATCAGGTCAAGAATCTGAGTCCATGTCCATACTTTTCTAAAATCTTTTCTATTAACAAGAAGTGACAGAGCATGATGTGTGAGAGCCTGGTCTCTACTAACTGCTAGCTGTGGTCTTGAGAGAGTTCCCTTTGCTTGTGGTGAAAAGAACCATGGCTCTCAGAATATTCAGGCTCAGAGTAAAGCCCAAGGTTACTGCTGTGAGCTTCCTGGGTCCTGTGGGAAATACGAGTGGAAGGACTTGGGAAATTTTCCCAGCTGACCCCACATTTCCATGTGTGTCAGGAAACAGTCAGTACCTGACAAAATGTGGGTTAAAAATACATACTAGTGCTGACGGTAGAGCTGGAGTTTCATGAACAAAACCAGATGGAGGCAACTCTGACATCTTTGAATTTATAAACTAAGCTTGATTTTTTGTTTTTTTGGCTGCCTGGGAACCCCAAAGAAATTTTAGCTCAGAAGATATTTATAAGTTTATGCTTGATCTTATTTTCCTTCCTCATTTCCTTTTTTTTTTTTTTTTTTAATATATCTTTATTGATTTCAGAGAGAGGAAGGAAGAGAGAGAGAGACAGGAACACCAATGATGAGAGAGTCATTGATTGAGCCCACAACCCCGGCATGTGCCCTGACTGGGAATCGAACCCCGATCGCCTGGATCCCAGCTCCACGCCCAACCGCTGAGCCACGCCTGGCTGGGCTCTCATTTCCTTCTTGTAAGAAGTTTTGCAAGATTCAAAGCCAGAACCAATTGGATAAGACTACCATCCACAGGGATGGTCTTAAAAGAGAAACTTTTGGGCCCTTATTGAAAGGGGAAATTTATTGAAAGCAATTGGTCATTTATTTAAATTAATCACAGTAATTTCTTTAAAGTAATATCAAGTTACTTGAAAGAGAAGAGTTTCCCACAGATTATGAAGAAAATGGAACGGATTTATCAGGGGCTGGTGATCATACTTTGATAATATTGATGATAAGATGGACACTGAGATAGAAGAAGGTTATGAAAAGATTTGCTTGGAATCAGAATGTAAGGAAAAACAGTAAAGCTAAATTTTAACATATCAGTTTTATAAAACAGTTTAGATTAGATTTAGTGGAACACAAGAAAGCAAAAAAATGTGTCACCCATATACCAAATTAAGGATATTAAATTATGCTACTAATGTATGCCACTTTAATTTTGTTTAGTTTATTATGTACAGTTAATTCCATTGTTTTGGCAGCAATAAACATAATTTTGAAGTAAATGAAATGTTGAAAGTAAATATATATATATGCTAAGATTTATTCAGATGCAGGAAGAGCATTGTCAGAGGAAGAACAAAAATTTAAATCATGTTCAAGGAGGCAGCAATCTTGCCTGGCAGGGCGTGGCTCAGCAATTGAGTGTTGACCTAGGATCCAGGCCATAGGGTTCGATTACTGGTCAGGGCACATGCCTGGGCTGTAGGCTTGATCAATGACTCTCTCATCATTGATGTTTCTATCTCTCTCTGTCCCTCTCCTTTCCTCTCTCTGAAATCAATAAAGATTTAAAAAAAAAGGAGGCAGCAATCTTAAACCTAAGAAGATGGTATTGAAGGTTAATTTTTAGAAGTTAGGTGTGGATGAAAATAGGAGGGTAGCAATTATGGGATATCAAGAGTAAGACAATGTCAGAGGGATGAATCAGGGCAAGTTGAAGTTCTGGGAATGAGAGAGTGCTGAGGTTTTAATTTTTATGTAGCATTTGGTGTGGAGTGGAGGTGATTATTCAAAGGAATCCTGTAAGTTGTGGTTTTAACTTATTTTGCTGTGTCTAATGGACTCAGTATCAATAGACTTCTCATAGGTGAATTCTACCTATGGTCCCTTCGATCTTTTGTTGTTGTTGTTGTTTTAACCTTGAAGAATATTTGACCTGAAAATAAATAAAATATCTGGATAATTAGTTTTTCTCTGGAGGAAATATGTGTGAATGAGCTAAAAGTGTCAAGTCACAATTTGGTATCTTATCTTAGAAAAACTATGCTGTATTACTTTTCTTACCTCTAAAAATTAAGTCAAATTGAGATACAAGGCCACTCTCTACTTGGGTGAGAGATGCTACAGAAATGCAGAGCATCGGCCTATTATTTCCACAGGCGGAGCTGTGCTGTCCTTAGAATGCAAGGTGGAAAACTGAAGTTGGAGCTTATTGCAACCTGGCCTCCTCTAATCCATGAATAACTTCAGCGCAACTTAAATAGCAGAAATAACCTGAATAAGAAAGAGACACATGATAGCTCCAAATATCAATCTATGCAATAATAATAAGGGGAACAAAAAACTCCCAATTTTTGTATGGACAGATGTAACTTCTTATTTCTCTCCCAGTGGAAAAGTAAGATCAAAATTATGGTTTACTGAGCTAAAGAAGAGCCTGACTCATGGGTTATGGCCATGATTCATTGCCGAGCTGTAGCTCTTCCTCCAAGCATGATCCAGTCCGCACTATTGGCATGTATCTGTCACAAATGCTCATGCCTGTTCCAGAACGTATTAAAGGAAACTTGTGGAATATGTGTGTGCTGTGTGGCTATAAAACATCTATAAATGAGGAGCTGTCAGTTTCCATATCTTGGGGAATCGTCAGATACCTCTTCCCTTCCTCCTATACACTGAGCCCACTGCTGTTGGCTTGCCCTGCCTTGCAAGAAATTCGAGATTGTGTGTATTCCACACAAAGCTAAGTATTGAGCTAAAGGCTGGACAAGAGAAACAGAAATTGGCAGTTTTCTAATCTTTGTTGCTAAGAGAACACATACGGCTGTTTGTAGAGTCACAGTCAAAAGTAGTTCCTACTTTGCCACTTATAATAGCATAACCTTTGGAAAACAACTCGACTTTTCTAAATGTCAGTTTTCCTGTCTGTAAAATAGAAAAATAATAGCATATACATCTTAAAGTTGCTGTGAGGGTTAAATGAAATAATATACACCAAATGTATTAAGTATTGTCTTATTTAATTTTAAAGTTACTCTGTGAACTGAAACTATTACTATTATTTTTCATTCTATAGATGAGGAAACTGAGTCACAGAGAAATAACTGAAATTATTTAAAATTCCCAAGGCCATGTTGTTAAAAGTACAGGACGTGGTATGCAAACCCACTCTGCCTGAGTCCAGGGCCTGAACTCTTCATCACTACGTGATATTCCTAAGTGTTTCTAGGAGGAAGGATTGAAGTCACTGTCAGAACGCTGTTGAATAGTCCTTGCAGGTGTGATATATATAATTTGGCCTTAACATGATTGTATAGAAACCTGTCTCTAGTTTTCATACTGCACTACAGGTTCAGCCATTCCTGAAGAAAACTTTGGTTATTTTAAAATCAGATCTAAAAATCTTCAAAAGTGTTGCTACAGTTCATTAGCTAACGGTTAATTCCCTAAAGACAGTCCCAGTGAAGGTTCTGGAGCTCAAATGGGCAGAGCATATTGGAAAATGGGTTTTTCGCTGAGTGTTCTGTGGTTACACACAAATTCGCACATGTTAATCCAGCTGCTACCTATTAGAATTTGCTAATAGAGTTACAACCTTTCCTCAAGCAAATACCAGAAAATCCAAACCAAAAATAAAATTTGCCCTGCAGGGACTGGCGGCTTAGTAGCTTAGTCCAGTGGGTCTCAACCTTTTTGGCGTCAGGACCCCTTTATTGTTCTTAAAAAGTACCGAGGACCCCAAAGTATGTTATAGATATTACACTTATATTGTTTTGTGTGTTACATATCTACTGCTGTGTCCTAAATTAAAAATTTAAATTCAGAAAATTTTTATTTGAAAATAATAATAAACCTATTACCAGTTAATGTAAATCAATGTTAACACAAATATGTTTAATAAAAAAATAACTATATTCCCCCCAAAATTTAGTGAGGACAGTGGCTACCAGAAGCCATTCCATCCTTGCTGCTTGACACGGTCCTTCAAAGGGGAGACCTCTGCACAGCCAGTGCTCCATGGGACTTGGCGTGTGGCACATCCCTCTTCCCAGGCTTGTTCCCCTTCCTGACGCTCTGTGTCCTTACCCGAGTCACTGCACCAGAAAGGGCATCACTCTAGCTGGAAACTTTTCCCTAGCAGGGGAGTCGGATGGGATTGGAAAAGACAATGATTCAGTAAAAGCCCCAAGGAGTACGGGAAAATCTTGTGCCGCTTATGAGGAACTCAGACTGTCAGCAGAAAGCTTAGGGCTTGTCAGGCCCATTACCCTGGGGGCCTTCCCACCAGGGGAGAGGCCTAGGTCGGGGCCCTACTGACTCGGGGCACGGGGCCATCCACAGGGGGGCCACCAGTGAGATCCCACTAAAGAATGTATCACTGGGGATGTTTATACTAATGGAAAGCTCTGGGAATCCCCACAAGGAAAGAGCAGTCTAGGAAAGAGATGATTTCAATCTACACCTGGATCCTTATCATACACAGAATAATCATACACAGGCTATCACACTGAGGACCGGCTGCTGCAGGGAATGTAGCGGGGAGACTGAGGCAGGTGCCAGACAGGCGGTCAGTCACCACAGCTACAAAGAATCACAGGCAGCTCCAGAGCCCTCACTTAGGACTCGCATGACCTTTACATAAGAAAAGCTGGCTCAGTTATTCTCCTTTTAGCTACGTGGTAGAGCAATAAAATAGTAACTTCAGAATATAAATAACAAACTAGAGGTTAACCTGTAGAATCGCCTATAGAAATATAAACAATAGGTAAGACTAAAATTAACATGCCTAAACAGATGTAAATTCTTTATCGAAGGTCAGATAAGAAGGTATATTCATTAACTGTGAAAGGCCAAAACAGAAACCGGAACAAAGCGTGATGTCATGTTGTCTAACCAGCAATAAAATCAAATAGTATAAATACAGTTATAACAGGGCAATAAAAAAAGAGAGAAGCTGAGTGTCCTGATGCTCTGAACGCTGTCTCCATGTCCTTCATTCTTCACCGACGCTGTCCACACCTTTGGGGACCCCTGGACCACTGGAGCTGGACCCTGGCAAGTGGCATTGCTTAGCATGTTTGCAAATCTCTTTGATGGCTTAATGGAAGACAGCTATATGCTCATGTTTGTTTCTCCATTCAATCTGTTATGTCATCACACTTCATATTAATTCTGCAAAACAACACTGTTCACCCATGAGAGAATGAGAGAGAAAGGAAAAAAACCGCTTTAGAGTTATTGTTAAGGTAGTCTGACATCACAGATCTGGTGAGTAGGAACTTCCTGGGGTCCCTGGACTACACTTGAGACCGACTCCCTTGGCCAATAAACTTGATGGCAGGGGAATGTGTCACTGATGCTGTTAGTCTGATTGATAGTACAATAATATTCATGGCTGAGATAATTTAAGCTTTAAAAAAGGGCTATTTAGTAGCATAAGGTATTAGCATACATAAATAAAGATCTAGATCTGTAAGTTCTAAAACTTTCACATGAGCCTCAGGAAGGTCAGGGACCTTTGTCACTACTGTGTTTTGTGCCATTAGAGCCTCGCCTGACTAGTTCCATAAGCCATTGAACAGAGAGTGGTTGTTGTGAGATTCAAATATATATTCCTTTCCTGTGTCCAACCTCAACAAATCCATCAGGCATCCAGCGTGTAAACAAGCCTGTGGGAGCCCAGCTGGCTTTCTCTTCTAGAGGCTCCCAGAAAGTCCAAATCTCCCCCCTTTTTCCTTCTCACTATTTGAAGTATGTGGGCTGTGCTGATTCGGAGGCTAGTGTACTCCAAGTTTCTCAAAGCTCAGCCTGTTAGAGGCTGTGTACTTTGGCAGGCTGCTTGAGAGCACATAGCCTGGCTTTCCAAGCAGTGTGAAAGTCCCACAGATTCTCCAGCTCGTTCTTTCCCGCTTCCCATCATATTCCCTGTGGTTCCCATGGTTGAATTGTTGGAGCTTGAGGTAGGCCAGGCTGCCCAGAGCAGCTTCTCTTCACCTCTCCTCGGAGAGCCACCTGCTTTCTCCCCGCTTGATTTCCTTCATCCCCTGCCCACGGAGCACCCCGATGGCCTGTCATTTCTTGTGGCTCCGCTATTTTGTGTAGTTCATTCCAAACACTCTCTGTTAGTAGTATTCAGCTGGCTCTAAAATTACTTTGGCATGTAGTAAAACTTGTAAGAAAAACAAACCTGATACCAGTGTTATTGGTATCGATAGGACTTCATGGTATCTTTAAAAATCATTTTTGATGTTATGCCCAAATTCCTAAAATAATACACTCATATCATGATGCATCTTGTAATTTGTTTGATTCTCTTAGAACACCATGATATAAATTATAGTTTGAAATATCAGTTATGATGTATTTAAAAAATTATATAAAATAGCATCTGTAGAATTCTTTTAAAAAAAGCTTACAAAGTGCTCTAGCAGACAATATTTCATTTAATCACCCAGAAATGCTTTTTCAGGTGGTTGCTATAATCCCCTTTCTACAGATAAGGAAGAAAAGCTGTGGCTAAGGAAGGTTAAGCACTTTGCTCAAGTAAATGACAAAGTTGTTGCCCCATTTTAGGTTCTCAGATTCAAAATCCAGAGCCTCTTCCATTATACTGGTATTTTGCAAGTTTCAGTTATTTGCAGATAGTTTTCACGTATCCACCGTATCTGTAAACTTGAGATGGCTATATCCATGAACTTGAAAATTTTAACTAATTTTGTTCCTTAAATACACATATATTGAAAAACTTTATATTACCGTAGTTTAAATGAAAAGCCTTATCTTTTGCTTTACAATAAAAGAAACCATAAAAATAAAAAAGATGAAAAAGTTATTAAATTTTAGTTGGAGCCTACTGCCCACTCAAATACTTGAGTTCCATATTCCCATTGTCTAAAAAGGAAAATAGCCAGAGCTTGAGATGTTCAAGTCACACAAACATCAAACAGGGACTTGCTCTTTGAGGACTGAAAGCCAATTGAGTAAGAAAAAAAATTAACAACAGACTAATGTAAAATTGTTTTAGTATCCATGCTAAGAAGCACCAAGTTGCAGCATAATCTGAAACAGTAAAGAAAGAAAACACATTTAGTTAGAGACAAGGGTCAAGTTTATAATGAAAGTAATTAGTGAGACTCTTACCCAAACTCACCTAAAGGTGCACTGTACTTGTCTCGGAGGAAGGGAGTGGCGGTAACACCATGATGAATGAAGTTCAGGACTCATTTCACAGGACTTTTCTCTACAGGAGAGAAATGTGTGTCAGTGATTCTAGTTAGGAAAGAAGACAGGATGGGCCCATGTCACCCAACTTTTTCATGTGAGAACATTATAAAACAGATAAACAGAAAGGGGCTGCTGCAACTTCCCAGACCCTGTGTGGCTGCCCAGCAGGGCTAGGGGTCAAGATCGTTGGGCACTTTATTTATTTTATTTTATTTTTATTTTTATTTTTTAATGTATCTTTATTGACTTCAGAGAGAGGAAAGGAGGGGGAGAGAGAAAGGCAGAAACATCAATGATGAGAGAGTCACTGATCAAGCCCACAACCGGGCATGCGCTCTGACCGGGAATCGAACCCTGATCGCCTGGATCCTAGGTCGACGCTCAACCACTGAGCCACGCCCGGCCAGGCTCGTTGGGCACTTTAAATGTCAAGGAGGTCACCAGGGCATAGCAACATAGGGGGGAAGCTCTGCTAGATAAAACTGATGAGAGGACCACAGAATAAGGATAATGAAATATGGTCCCTGACAGAAAAGAATTCATGACTTCTCGCAGGAACATTTATGGAGCATCTTCTATGAGCAAGGCACTGTAACAGGTACTGTGGGCACATGACGGATTATATTAGCAGAGTATTCAGTCTTACCATGGAGAAAAAAAACTGATGAGTGTCGATGGCATTGTAACACATAGCAACAGGCATTTTAAACCTACAAGTATTACTATATATTTCTCTGCTAAATTAAATTTGTTTTCCACACTTAAGTTGTTTTACATATTTTACAGTCATTAATTTTATTGTATGCATTTATTTCTTTTGACATCTTCATTAAAAAATAAAAACTAATCTAAACTAATTTCTCTCCTGTCAGAAAAACAAAGTTTATTGGGCACCAACAATATAAGAGGCCTCATGCTGGTGTGTAACGTATGCTATTTTTACCTTACACCAGTGCTACAGAGTCAGAACACTAACACCATTTTAAAAATGAGGAAGTTTTAGTTACAGAAAAGTAGTAAATAATGGAAAGACACCCAGCATTCAAATGGAGGCCTTGAAAGCTTATCCCCTTTAACTACAGTATATGGAGGTTTTGAAATATATCTTTATTAATCTTCATGGTGACTTTATGAAACACAAAGAGCAGATTATTTACTCTTGAACTGGTTCCTCCTTTACATACTTCACAGACCACTAGACACACACACACCCTAATACACATATATTACGAATATAAATTGTAATAATACTGTGCTTTAAAAATATAAAAATATGTATTCATATAAATATTTATGTTTTTGATACATGCAAAAACTGCTCAATTATTTATCAACGAATATTTTCAGGATCACAATAAAATGAAAATCTGCCAGATGCACTAAGCCACATATTGGGTCTCTTTTGGGGGTCAGCACTCTCAAACAATTTTAATGGATGTTGATTGAACACCTGTTTTATGGAAGACTTGGGGCTCAGCAGTGCAAGTGATTCAAAACGATCCTAGACAGTGACTCTCAAATCTTAATGTGCAAGTCTGATTCAATATATCTGAGATAAGATCTGAGGTTCTGCCTGGCCGGGCGTGGCTCAGCGGTTGAGTGTCGACCTAGGTTCCAGGAGATCGGGGTTCGATTCCCGGTCAGGGCACATGCCCGAGCTGTGGGCTTGATCAATGACTCTCTCATCATTGATGTTTCTATCTCTCTCTCCCTCTCTTTTCCTCTCTCTGAAATCAATAAAGATATATTAAAAAAAAAAAAAAAAAGATCTGAGGTTCTGCATATCTACCAAGCTCATAGGTGAAGACGAAACGTCGCCTATGAGGTTTTGGGTGAGGAGGAAGGAGCAGGGGTCTAGGACATGACAGTCAAAGTGTGGTTCATAGATTGGGCATGGGCAGTGAACAGTTAGTTACTGGCCTACAAATGGTTAAGCATAGAAATTGAAAATAAACATTTAGAAACTTTTATAGCATTTTGATAGAGTAACTTTATATTTGCTGAGTATAATAATAATAAAACCGGGACTTGCATTTTGTATGTCTTTGTTTTTCTATTTTATTTTTCTAGTAACTTACTTTTATTATATGTTACAAAAATATTGGTCTTTGAAAAATTGAATGTATATAAATGGTCTTTCACCACAAAAGACTTAAGAAGCAGTGGTCTAGAAATATGCCTCACCTTCCCAAGGTAAACTCCAGACACTTCTTTTCCAACCTTCGTTACAGCAAGGGAGCAGGCACGTGATTTAGGTTTTGTATTATGAAGACTGGAGAGGTTGGAGACTGGACACATGGACACAATACTCAGCGTAGTACAGAAGACTCTGTTGGTTTCTATTTGAGGTTGAACTGCGTTTGCCTCACCTCCCCCAAATGCATATGTGTAAGTTCTAACCTCCAGCACCTCAGAATACCTTATTTGGAAACAAGGTCATTGCAAATGCAATTAATATGAGGTCATACTGAATTAGGGTGGGCCACTAATCCAACGTGAGTGAGGTCCTTATAAGAAAGAGACATTTTGGCATAGACACATACACAAAGAGAATGCCCTATGGAAATGAAGGCAGAGATCAACGTGATGCAGTAGAAGTCAAGGAATGTCCAAGATAGAAAACCGTCAGAAACTACAAAAGAGGCTCTGGACAGCCCTCCCCCCTCATTGCCCTCAGGAGGAACTGAGCCTGATGACAGCTTGATCTCACACTTCTAGCCTCCAGAGCTGTAAAGACAATAAATGTCTGTTGTTTAAACAAATGTTAACGTTTTCTAGAAGAAATATTCGAGGCATAAAACTGAAAAATTTCACTGGATGTGGAGCAGGATTAAAAAAAATTCATCCAGGAATGTCATAGTAAAATGGCAGGACAGCAAAGATAATGAGAAAGATTGTTGAAAAAATCAGAATGGAAAGGTAGAAGAGAGCTTCTGAGTTTAATCCTGGGGTGACTCTAGGGCCTGCGTAAAGGGTGGAAACAACCGCAAAGGGGAGCCTGCTTTCCGAGTGTGGGCAATGCTTCCACTTGCACTTCCCTTTGGTTAGTCAGGCTACGCAGTGGCTGGGGAAGCTCTTGTCTGTCCATAGAGAGCAAGTGCAGGACTAGAAATCAAGAGAGGGTCAGGTCGTGTGTGTGTGTGTGTGTGTGTGTGAGACTCTTCTCCTTGTATTCATTTCTGCTCTCGTGGGAACCTTGGAAAGAACAGAGCTCAATATATCAGTATATATTCAATTCAGTCTAATCTATATTAAATATCTTATCTAAGTCAGTCACTACTGTAGAACCATAAATCCAAAGCTAAATAAGACATAGTTTCTTCCACCATTCATGTGTAATTCACTCTGTTGTGCTATTTATTACAACTGTATGAACAAAATACGATTTTTGAAGGCAATTTCTTCAGGTTAAGTACCCCATTCATGTTTCTCTAGGATTTAAGGATATTTGTTGAAACATTTCTTGAATGTAGACATTTATTCTGGAACTTTGCTAAATGCCTTTTTACCCCATGTTAGGCAGTTGGTTTAAAAAAGGACATTGATAAAGTGGACCCACATGGTTCTCATTTAGGTATTACTATTATTGCTTTCTATTTTCTGTAATACTTTACGGAGGCAGATAAAGCGTGATCCGTAAGCTGAACATCCTTGAGTTTCATGTACAACTTCAGTACTGAGGCATTACTGAGTTTACTTCCAGTGTCCAAACCGTACGGTTCCACATTAAGCTGAAGCTACTGTAGAGGAAGTCAGGGGTTCTCTTCAATAACACAGTGGTGCTAAAAGGAGGAGTGAGGATGATACTCTCATAAGGATTTTCTTAAAAATATCTACATAGGTTACTACTCACAGTTCTATTTTTTACCCTTGCCAAAATTTGTCTTTATGCATTATTTTGTTATATCTATTTCAGTGGGAAGTTTACCTCAAGTACCAGTGATTGACTAGTCGATATCTTATATATCAGAGAAAGGGTTACTAAAGAGTAAAACATTCTTTATTCTTGAATACCTTTGTTGTTATCGTTGTTGGCAATGTATTTCTAAGTGCTTAGAGAGATATGTAGGTATTTCCTCTCTCAGTGCCAAACATTATCTCCTGATTATGGCCTCAATGAATAATACTAGTACATGATAATAACAAAAGTAAAAAACAAGACCTAGTTTATTTTGAGATCTGCAGTCACCAGTCAAACCCATAGGACTAAATAGTGTCTATAATTTGTAATAAAGGTTATTAATAATATCTTTATTTAAAAAAAGAGGGGATGGAGGAAAGCTGAACAGTTTATTCCCATAAAGAAGACAATGAAAAGGAAAGCTAAGGTAATGAAATAGGTTAAGAATGACTACTTCACTTTTCCCCCCCTTCAGTCTTAAAATTATCCAAACCATGAAGAGAGAGGAAGAGAAAAGAAGGGGAAAGTGGGGGCAGGAGGAGAGTCTAGTCATGATGGAGTATTAGCATTGGTATAGTGGAAAGGGCAGGGGGTTTGAAATTTGAAGGCACGGCACTTCTTGGGGACAGAGATGTTCCGGAAGAATGCCTATTGCCTTTGGATATTCATTTTCTTAGCTGTAAGATATAAAAACAATATGAAACTGGGTGAGGAAAGCCTTTGTAAACTGTCCCACTATACAAATGTTAGTTATCATTATTAAGACTCACAGGAAAAATGGCAAACACCTCTGCCCTGAGGGAAGTGACTTCTGTCCCATCACTAAGCCATGCCACCCAGCCGCTGATGAACAACCAGGCCACTCTGGGGTAATGTCCCACTAAAGCTTCTAAAGTGGAGAAATGTGCCACAGGAAACACCTCAGGGACAGCAAGTCATGTCCCTTTGGGAGGCTTTCTTAGGCAACGTCTGAGCTGATATTGAGGTTCTGCTTCCTTGTGTTGTTCATATGAAGAGAGGAAATCTGCAAGAGGGATTTGAACAATGTCAAAGGCAGGGAAGTTAAGAGCAAGAGTGCGTATTCCTGGTGTGCAGAACCCCCAAAGAGAGTGCTGTTGGTAAGAAACAGAAATATTACAAAATGCTCACGTGGTACCAGGAACACCCCTCTCTCACCTCCCATCTCAGCCACGGTGATCACCCTACTGCTGTGTGCTGCTTTGAAAGAAGGCGTGGTGGGGCACCATTCTTTAGATGTGTGGCTTTCTCAGTTTTGCCCACTTATTGATTTTAAATGTCACCTGTCCTCATAGCCTAGATCTCTATTTATAATTATACTTAGAAAAGTTCTTAAACAGCCCAAATCATCCCTCTGCCCCATTATCCATCTCTCCTTCCCACTAGAACATAAGTACCAAGAAGCTACACTCACCTTGTGAATTACTGCACCCCCATTGCCTAGACAGGGTCTGACATGTTGCAGGCATTAAAAAAATAGACGTTGATGAGTAAGTAGAGAAAGTGACAAAACAGTTAGTCATTGTGCACAAACATCTGATTACAAGGAAGAGAATGATGTGATCTCATGATCGCCAGCACACAAGGGTACAGATGATACAGAACATTTGTTTTCTCCTAAAATTTATTGCAATGCCTCTTTGTGAGTAGCTGATAATCTCTTTGAAGCCTGGCCTTCATCTTTGTCTTCCTTCCTTCTTCTGCCCCTCGAACCTTCCCTTTGGCCTTTTCTACTTTTTCTGCCCTTCCTCTCACCACCCAATCCACAGTCTCATCTCTGCCCTAGGTGAGCTCCAGGGGCCACTGTGGAAGGACAATGGTAGGTCCTTCCTGTCCAGCTAGGACTAGGCTCCCGCTTTCAGTCTTAAGGGAGAAACATCTACAAGAAAGGCAATATTTCTTTTGCTCTATCGACTACACTTGCATAACGTAGTATCCTTCCATAGCATAGGATGCTATGCTCATAAAGTCTCTGTTGCTTTTGTTTTCTCATCACAGATGAAGAAAATAAGGGGGGGTGGAAATACAGGGCTGGAATTTGGAGGGACGCAGAAAACCCCACTGTGCAACATGAGCTAATCTCACGGGGATGGTAACTTCGGAGTTCTCTAAAACAGTGCTTCTCAAACTTTAATTTGCATAACAGTCACCTGAGATTTTGTTAGCAAATTTTGATTCTGGAGTGGGGCTTGTGATTCTGCATTTCTAATAAGCACTTTACATAGTCAAACTCTAGGGAGAAATCTTTTTATTTTGCTCCCCAGCCTGACAATCTTCTGGAAACAGCATTATGTAAGGGAAACGGCAAGATGATTTTGGGGTCCGCTAGAACTGAATTTGAAATCCAGCTCCACTAATTTGTTAAAAGATATTAGGTGAGGATTACTTTTTAAGTATAACCTCTCCGAGCCTCAATATCATCTGGAATATGGGGATGATAATATCTGTTTCAGGGGTTTGCTATAAGAATTAAATTGAGAGTTTTCTTTCATTCTTTCTTTTTTGATTGTGTAGCATTTTATTGTGGGGTCTAGACTGCCCCCTATCCTTTTGCTATTTCAAATTCTTCAAAACGGCAGATCAGGACAGTCACAACTCAGGTCCAAGTTCTACTTCAAACTCCAGCTGCTTTTTGACAACTGAAACCATCTATACCCATACAGCTTACTGTCTATATTAACATGATTTTACTTTTCAACTTCTGCATTTAACCTAAATTTCTTATTGCAGAAAATTTGTGCCCAGGAAGATGAAGATAACTATTGTTTATTTCAGAACCTCCTGAATTTATTTATCTGAGCAATTGATTTGTTCTCATTAGATAAATAGCCTCTTAGAACAATAGATATCTCACTGGGCTAATCAAATGATTATTGACTTTTCCAAGACTCTTCAAAGCCCTCCCTTTACTTTATCCATTCATCTCATGCAATTACATTATGACTGTAATTAGACCTCCTCACTGAAAGACATGCCTTCAACTAGACCCCCAAACTCACAAAATGCCACTTTGACTGCCTCCCTCTAACATGCTACTAATATTCTGTCAAGGTCATAAGTGGTTCCCCTTATTGTAGTAGACAACAAACTTGTCCTTGCTTTTCTAAAGGTATTATGAGTTTTCGTAGTCTGTGTTTTCCCATGATCTGTTCCTTTTTCCTAGGGTATCATCTCCTTGTCTTTGATTTAACATTGAAGATTCAAGCCAAATGTTGCTTTCTCCATGACATGTTAATTGAAACACTTCAACTGGCAACACTGATGAGGCATGCCTCCCTGAACTGTTAACATTTAGAAGATGCTCTTCTCTCTCTCTATCCTATTGTTTCCTGATTGCTTGGTTACACATTTTACTTTCCCATAGACAGTGCGTTCCTTGAATGTAGGGACTGTGCCTTATCGGGCTTGAAATCGTGCCTTGAAGAATGAAAGAAGCTTACTAATCGATCAGTAAACATTTGTTGAATGTTGAATGAAAATTTAGCTTAGCTATTTAGAGGAAGAAAGGGGATAATGAAATATCTGTCAAAAGAAACGGGCTTTTCCCCCATAAGTATATCCTTTGCATCTTCAATTGCATTTTTCTTTTTGTCCTAGGTAACCCCAGGAAATATTAACTTCTGAAGTAGTAGCTTTCTGAGCTAACAAAACAGGATCCTGCTGATGTTTGTTGGCCTCTGTCAAAAAGGCAATTTCTCATTTCCCTTCCATCTAGTAATTATTGATGACAATTATGTGCTTGCAGCTGGCCCAGCCCTTCCACTAAGATAGCAGATGACTTTTTTTCCCCCTTAAGGAAAATTTTATCTCCTTTGGCATCAGCCCAGTTCTAAATGTTATCAGTTTCATGATCTGAAATAAAGGGTGAGCATTTTGTTCAGCCGAATCAGAGCTGGTAGAAGGACCACATTTTATAGTGCTGTGAAATTCATGACACAATGATGGCTGATATAAATGAAGCCTGACATAGTTATGTGTCTGTTTAAATATTATGTACCCCTATGCACAAAACGTGCTTTATGGATAGCCACCAGTAATCCAATACTTGGGCTATTAAAGGGAGATTTATACCATAGCAATAGATTTTTAAAATTTCCCTCTAATCTGAATTCTTGAAGCTCCAAACACTGCCAGAGTTCATGGCTAACAGATTCCGACAAAGGCTAAATTAATATTTGCCGCAGGGAAACATTTCCTAGAGAACATTATGTTGAGACATCAGAGAAGTTGTTGAGGAGAAAAATAAAGTAAAATCTAGGGACTGCTTATGACAAGCAGTAAGCCTGCATTGATATTCTACATTAGCAAAGTAAACTTTTCGAAAAGAGTGCAAATGTATGTGGATTCTGATTATTTTGAATCATTTGGAGGTATAATTATATAATAAATATGTTTAGTGTTCCATAGTGAGCCTCAGCTGTTTTCATATCTCTCTGCCTGCAGCTTAAGAATGAAAGAAATAACCTTTCTAATATACTGGTTAGCTCTTTGAGTACTCTATATAATTTTTGTTTTGTATCATAATGACACTAAGCATTATAACGTATTTGTGTTAAGCCCAATGATTCTGATTTTTGTGTGTCTTCTGTTGATCATATTTTTCAGGTGGTAATCATAATAGTTTATTATAAGTGTGTTACAATTTTTGCCTTTAACACTCATGACCTGTGTGATCCTTAATTCTGTGGGGCAGTAATGTACCAATTTTATAGAAGAGATGGACTGCCAACTAGAAGAAGTGACTTTTCAAGGTCACGTAGTTGGTAAATGGAGGAACCAGTGGCAGAACTCAGAACTCCTTTCTTGCAGAAACAGTCCCCTTTGTTCTACAATACACAGATCCCGGTTAATATATTTTAAAATAATTACAGAAGAGATGTTACAGACCCTTCACATAGAATCTGATCAATGTTCATTTTGAGGAAAGTGAACTAATATAGCATTAGTTTTAATTGCATTCTCCATTTGAGAACAGTAATCATGAAAAGAAATTAAAAGATTGAGTTCGGATTGATTTTTTTTGTCTTTGTAACAACCACTGCAGCTTCAAGAAGCCTGTAGAAAGGCTTTTATCAGAGATTGTCCTGATTTCTCCATTTTGGAGTATCAAAGACAACCTCAGTAATCAGTGCAATCTGAATCATATTGAACTCAGCCCTTTCTCTATGGATGTTCCTACACTTTATAAACAGAATGTCAAGGCAAATAAAAAATGCTCATGTGTGGCTTTAACAGAAATAGTTGATAACATGGATTGACAATTTCTAAGCATTAGCATGTTCCAGGTCTTATGGTGAATGCTTATTTTACATATACTGTTTCAATTAATGTTTATAACAATCTTACATCCATAATACTATGGGTGTGGAAACAGTCTCAATAGAGTTAAGGGATTTGTCCCAGTTCCCACAGGTGTTAGGTGACTGAGTTAACATTTGAACCCAGTTCTGTCTGATTTCAAATCTCCTTGTACTCCAAGGTTCTGCTTTTCTCTTATCACATCATGGAGCTTCAGAAATAGGGAGGGACAGATGGGGGACTCCTGATGGAGGGAAGATAAATGAGTGGAAAGGATAGAAGTTGGTAGCAAAGGAGAGAGGCCACGGCATGTGGGAATTCTATGGGAACAAAAATCAAGAGGATATGGCTTCTGGTCCAGGATCTGGTATAAATTAGCAGGACTTTGGAGATGTCACGTAACTATTCTATCATTTAATTTTCTTATCTGTAAAATGTGGGAGTCGGACTTGATTAATAGTTTTCTGCACGGGTTCCATGAGTTCCCGAGATTCAGAGTGATGTGGTCTCTAGGAAGGCACCACCACAACAAAATAAAACGGAGCCACCTGTGTATTACAAAAGGATACATTATTCTACAACATATATTTTTGTACTAATTTAACAAACTTAATTGCCATGAATTTGCCAGGTACACTGCAAATTGGGTACACAACTGTGGAGGAAAACACACCCCTCAGAGAGATCATTGTTTCAAGGGACAAACAGACTGTAAAACAATGACCACATTAATAAATACATAACTACAAATTGTGATAAATACTAGTATTGAAAGTTCAGGATACTCTGAGAAACTATAACCCATGATTTAATTTCAATTAATATGGATGTGAAAGATTTTTTGGGAAGTAACACTTAAACCAAGACCTGAAGGATGACCAGGAAGGAGGCAGGAGAAGAGTGGGAGACAATTCCAGGTAGGCAAACGTATGCGAATCCACGAGGTGAAAAGGAACTTGGCCCTTCAGAGAGAATGTACCAGACCCAGCTGATGTACCTGCCAGATTCACTTGGACCTACTTGCTCTCTTCCATACTCAGTCTTGGTGGCTGTCATATTGGACACCCAGAGCATGTCCTCACACCACCAGCCGGCTCGTCCTCTTGCAGGGTCAGGCCAAACTTTGGCAAGGCCTCCATCATGCTTAGCACAGCAGCTTGTATGAGGAAGTGTTTAAAATATCAAGGAAAAGCTGGCCTCAATTACACAGAAACTTTTCCGGAGCATGCAACAATGCCACTGGCTCAAATAATCTTAGAAAATTAGCAAAACCTTGATATCTAAACCTAATAGAAAAATCAAACTAAACCAAACCAAAAAAACAACAACAAAAAAGACACATTGACCAACCTTACTTATGAGTGGAGATACAAAGCTACAAAATAAGAGGCTAGCAAATCGATTCTTGAAATAAAAGAGTAATTACACAAAGAGCAATACAATTTTCTTCTCATAGAAAACAGGTTAGTGTTACAAAATTTTATTAATAGAATTATTTAACGCTATATCAAAGGGAAAAAGCCACAGAATCATTCCAGTCCCTCTGAAGTCCTTCCCAAGCCTGAGGGGAGCGAGAGAGGAGAGGCTGACGGCAGGATGAGAGCCGTGTTGAGAGCGCTGCCCCCTCACCAGGCAGAGCAAGCTGTGAGCAAAGCCATGTGTTTCTTGGGGACCAAAGGAGGACTCCAAGAAAAGAAACTTTCACGAAGGCTAGCTGGAGGGTCAAAGAAGTTCACATAGTTGACCACTGAAATCTCCAGGGGTTGAGAAGGGCTTGCTTATAAATGACCATCGAGAGGAAAGGCATTGCTTGTAGCAAAAGAGCAGAGAAGAGACCTCCAGGGGCCGATTTCCAGGAAACATCTAAAGAGCCCAAGGAAAGAGCAGGTCAGCTTTGAGCATCCGTCACAGCCAGGGGTCTCTAATGCTGGACTGCAATTGTTTTGAGCATTTTGGACGGCATTTTTTTCTCTCATTGCCTGTTTCTTTAGGACAATCTCTGGAAGGGGTGAGAAGCAGCAGCCAGCAAGTGGGAAGGGATGCAGAAGGAAGAGGGAGAAAAGAAGGTAGACTATTGGGGTTAAAGGCGGGGCCTGCCTGATTAGGTACAGATTTTCCCTTTGAATTGTTATGAAAAAAATGTAACACGATATTAGAGTGGAATTATCTAATTCCCAGGCAGACCTGCAGTCTTTAATGCTTGAAAGTTATAAGAGAGAAATCTTATTAGTTGACAATGACCCCAAAAGTGATGGCACCTGATATTTCATATAGGAGTAAGGAAGGAGAGGACCACAAAATCAGTCTGACAGAGCATGTCGAGAAAGAATAAAATTATTTTCATCATTGCACCCCACCAGGTCCAGCTTGTCCATAAATCTTTATAGATAATTTCCAGAGTTATTTTCACTACAGACAACTTTTATTTCACTCCCTCAATTTCACAGCTAACCCTACCTGTCTGTAAGAGGTACTAAATTTAACCACTTATTTGAAAACATAAAAAAATTTGCACAAACATATTAGCATTATCTCCAAAATGGCCACCTTAAGAAAGCCACCTTACTGTCATGAAGCCACTTTGCTCAAAGCATTTTAAAAATCTCTTTTAGGTATTTAAGTGTTAGAAGTTGCCTTTAGGCTAATGCCAAATTCATACTTTTTATCCCAAACCACCTGTTTTCTCCCCTTGAGTTCAAGATAGGTTAAGACATAAAACAAGGAAATGGCAGATAGAAGCCAAACTTCCCTGCTCTTCGTACTCAGGACCTGAGGCTCACAGGATCTTCAGTGTCAGGTACCTGGGCCGTCGGGACCCTTCTCAGTTGTGTAGTAGGAGAGAGCACAGAGAAGCCTATGTGTCTACCTAGAAGTGAAAAATATCACTCCTGCTCTTATTTTATTGTCCAAACTAATTCACGTGGCCATGCCTAATTCCAGGGAGTCACACGCCCAGAAGGAAAAATAACTGGGAAATCTTGGCGATTTCTTAGAATGTCTTCCACAAGCAGGAACTTAAACAACTCATTCTTTTTACTTGGTTTGATCCAATGGGCTTGTGTACCCCCTGCCCCACCCCCCGTAATCTTGCTCTCCATTCCCACTCTGGGCCGATGCCTAGGGGATGACACATGCTGGGTCTAGAGGGGACCAGGCAGCATCTAAACCAGGGGTCACTTTCTCTCAATCTTCTTGCTGTTCCTCCTTCAGCCTGGAACGCCCTGGGGGCTTTCCCGATGCCATGGACAATGTTATTGCCCGAATACAGTCCTCTAGGTTCTATGATTATTCCCTAGTCAGTCCTCCAAGTTTTCCTCTGATACTTAAGGGAAAATTTTTTAGGTTTCAGGAAACCTCTTTTTCAATAAAACATAGCTTCAAGGCTGCTCTACATGTGCTTAGAAAGAAGTCCAATCTGAAACCCAAATTTGAGTAATGATCCTTTTGATCTAAACCAGAAATGAATTCTCCCTGAAGAAAACACACGTTATTCTTTTGATGTTTGAGAAGATACAGGGCAAACAAGATTTAGAGGGACTTGAGAAGACATCAGATAATATATTTTTTTAAAAAGTTATTTTTGCTGCACCTGTCTTCCTTACTGAGCCGCAAGATTTATAAAGGCAGGAACCAAATTGTTTGGCTTGACACTGTTGAGCCAAAATATTACTTGAATAAGTGAGGGAATGGATGAAAGAATCAGTAGATCACTAAGGTAGTTACGCAAGTGCAAGTGTGTTAGTGATTTTGGATAAAGCAGGGAAAACATTTACATTTACAATGTGATCTAAGGTTCTAAAGCTAGTCTTAAAAAAATAAGAGATTGGCAAAGTGTCCTGGGTGAGCAGGAAGCTCACTCTGGCGAGGAAAATAATCGGGTTGTACAGAAACCTGATTGGGACAAGGGGGCAAGCTCAGAGAGAGAGAGTCTTGTGTGAGACACAGCAGGAACTGTTGACATAAAGGATCTGCTGGCCCAGCCCGGGGAGTTTCTTGTGGGTTTCTTGAGGAGGGAGGTTGTGAAAATCAAAAAGAGCAGCATGCCTAGGGGAATCCTCATAAGGAGGTGGACTCTCCCTGCCATAAATCATGCAAGGCTGACGGGGGGGGGGGGGGGGGGGCTGGCCACAGAGCAGTGGAAGGAGAGCACAAAGGGCATGGGTGGGGGAGTAGTAAGGACTCAGGCGGCAGCTCTGTTTACCCCACTGCCCTTTTGAGGTTGAGAACTGGGTCGTCCCCATTTTGGATCAAAATCCACCAGGGACTGCACAGGAAATGCAGAAGGACTTGGATTCCTCCTGTGACGAGTTCAGGGGCCAGAGATCATCAAGATTACTACCCACGCTGAAGCCTGAGGAACCTCAGAAACAAACTTCACACGTTGAGGCTGATTGCTCCATCCTGGAAAATCTCACACACACTGAGGGATTCAGATGAACAAGGCCGTGTCCTTGTGAGAGGGAGATGCTATAAAACTCTGCAGGCAAGAAACCAAACCACACTATAACTGTTCACTGGGACTTGAGTAAATTTCCTGGAATTCCAGTCTTATCAGCCACCAGGAGGCAGTCCAAAAGCATTAAAATCTTGATGGCATGAATCTGGAAATGTCCCAAATCAGCATGGGTGAGGTTTGAATTTTCAATCTATAATTACATGATATTGATTTAATTTCAAGTCGAAAATATCTAGTTCTGTGTTGTGACATTGGTAAAAGCTTTTCAGACTTTGAAATTGGAAGTTTCTTTGTGTCTGAATGGTCACAGCTTTAACATAAAAAATCCTCCAGCTGGTTCCAATCATAAGGGTAAAACTTCCCAGAAGCCTACATTGGCCTATTTATTTCATGACTGTCTATGGAGAATTAAGTCTTATTTTTGTGCATGTTAAGTTCTTCTGTATAAAATTATCATGAGTATAAATAGCATTATATAAAATCAAATGACTAGAAGTGATCACATTCGGTACATTTCAAATCTATAATTTTTGTTATCCCTTTAAAAGAAACAAGTGCTGAAAATGTCTGAAGGATGTCAGAATATGACTTTTTGAAGGGTGGTCAAATAATTGTGTGACAAGTAACTGCTGAGGTTAGTATGATTCAGTTCCTTTGCAATAGGGTTGCCGGTTTTAGGAAATGTATATCTGACATGAAAGCTGGTCTTTGGGGGTGCCTCTGATGATTTTTTTAAGTTCACCTTCAGAGGCCAGGATCAGCCTAGAACATACTTATACCAAACCCAAGAACGTATGTGCACATGGACACAGACGATAGTGCGGTGAAGGCCTGGGGGGTGGGGGAAGGGGTCAATGAAGACAAACAGGGGGTATCTGTAATGCTTTCAACAATAAAGATAAATTTAAAAAATACATATATATTCATTGTTTATCATAAATTCAAATTTAACTGGTCATCCTGTACTTGGCAACATTACTTTGGAGGAACTGGCTGCTTGCCATGACACTAAAAGTACTATTGTAATGTTTCATTCTGCATTATAGTTATGTCATTAGGCTTACTCACAAAAGAGAAAAGCAAATTAAATTGGACAGCAAAATATCATTGAATATTATTACCCTGGGTTTTTCTTTACTCTGTTGGCATTTACCTTTGCATAATGCTGAAATCTGTATTTGTTGAAGAAAATAATTTGTTGTGAATTATTTTGGGGGTGGTGTTACTCAGGATTTTGTTAATGGAACGACTTTGGAAGACATATCTAGCACCTTGCAAATTTCCACTCCTACCGGCACACAGTGTCTTACTCTAGTGTTTGAAGGTGCCCAGTGAAAGAGAAGAGACAGTTTAGAGTTACTTCCACTTACATCCTGGAAGTTCAGAGCTTTGCATCTTTACAGAACCCAGGCCCATACTTGGGGACAGGAATAAGTGTTCTCATTTCATCAACAGGCTCAGGAAGTTTAGATCAATTTAGTGATTCTTCACATATTTATGGTGAAAGTATAAATGTCAAAGACTCGAATTCTTAAAGAGTAGGGAGAACTGCTTAGAGGGTGAGTTGCCTTTGTTTGTTTTTATTATCTGTAATAATAAAAGACACAATGTATTCAACACTTAATATGATGTGGACACAGGATAAATGATCTAGAGTCATTATTTCCCTTAGCCTCACAACTTTGCCATCAGATAAGCATTATTAGCTCCATTTTATAAATAAGTTTTAATCTTTCATGTCTGGTTCATGAAACTGCCAAGCACAGAGCTTAATTTTAAACCAAGTTCTGATGTGAAAGCATATATTTTAACCACCACACTGTATTTCTCACCACTTAGTGTGCTTATTTTGCTTTAAAACCCTCACAATAAATCCTTTTACCTTCACTCCAAGTCACAGTTCCTTTCCCCAAATGCCAGGCACATTGAAGGTTTTCTCCCTTGGAACTCAGACAAGCAGATCAGACACATTCCTCTGGGAAACTGGAACCGAGTGAATATTTTTCTGGTGAAATGAATTGCATTTCATGTCGATGGATGGGTCCATCAGTGCAACTCTCCTGGGAACTAAGTTTCCATCATTGGCTATTTTCCACCTCAAGGCCACATTCCTTAAGAAGAGCCTACATGGGCCCAGCTTGGCTCAGTCCTGGTTGTAGATGATTTAATCTGAATCACACTTTGTGAAGAATATACCATGAGATGTAAAAATCACAAGTCCAAGTTCAGAAGTTGAGGAAAAGTAATGAGAGTGCAGCTGACAGATATTGGGAAGTGACTGAAATATTTCCAGGTTTCAACAGCTACTGAGATTCGCTTATGGAGCAGTTCCTCTTCCTCAAGTAAACGGAGGCAGAATGCGAATAATCTTCCTTCAGTGTCATCAGAATAGTCCAAGTTGGGAAAATGATACACAAGGGAGTTCATATGTCCTATAGCACAGTGATTGACTGATACAAAGTACTTGTTTTTTGCAGGGGGTGATACTATTGTCCTTTAATAATCTGGACAATAAAGATAAGGGAAGACACAAAATGAAAGTACAATTGTGGCTGGTTTACTCTTATGTTGCTCTTGACACTTAGCTCACCCTGGGAATTATTATCCTAAAAGGGAGGCTATAACATTAACCTTTGCAGGACACCTTTCATGCACAATTTTGATTGTTGCATTAAATGTTACCCTAGAGGCTGAAAGATTTTTACCTCTACTGCTTGTCTGTAAACTTTGGCCACAATCACTGTAATTGGAATAATTCATGAACCATGTGAAGCAGTTTATCGACATCATTATTTTATAGTCCTTTGCGGAAGCCTATTAGGTAAATCGGTTCTTTTTCATCATTTTGTAAATGCAGAGACAGAGGAAAGGTTATTTCTATTAATAAACTCTCAAAATAGAGTAGCATATTTGCTAAAGGTAACACACACTGTGTTGAAACAACCCAGAATTAGGAGTCGGAAGATTTCTTTGGAGTCTAAACTCTGTTATTACCTGCCTGTATGGTCTTGCAACTTAACCTTACTGAGCTTCCATTGACTGCTCTGCAAAATGAAGCAGCTGGATTGGGAGCCTCAGCCATTCCACCCAACTATAGCATCTAATGATGCATGTGCAAAGGATAACCATTTAGTTAATTCTGTCCAACCAACATTAAGCACTTGATGAGTGCCGGGCTCCAACACTTTGTGCCCAAGGCTCAGGCAGCAAGCAGCAGGTGCTCCCAGACTTCTGGCTCAAGAAATGACTGAGGCCTCTAGTCTGCTGTTTGCACGCTTGTTTTGACAACTTCCTCTGCCATTTAAAAGTGCTAATTATTACAAGTGAATTTATAATAGCTCTGTATAAAAAGATTTTTAAAACTTTGCATCAGCCTTTGGACTTAACTGAAGACATTAACGTTCTGACCGCCTGGACTGTACCTTGAACATGCACATGGTAGGAGTTCAATCAGTATCGAAGGAATGAATTAAAATATTGGTTATCACTGGGATAAGAGTTTCACCTTTGATTAAGTTTCCAAAGATGAAAGCATCTTCTTCATGTTTGGCATTGTTATCCATATTCTATAGGAATTTGAGATAGAATAGGATTTGTGTATTATATTTACATAATGTTTTATGGTTTGCACCTCCCTTTCATTTACATCGTCTTATTTGAGCTTCATTAAAACTGTGTTAGTTGGCAAAACAATTATTATTCTATCCTTTAATCTCTTCAGGAGAAAACTGAAGTTCCAAGGGTCTAATTACCTGCCCAAGTCTCTTCAGT
Source organism: Miniopterus natalensis (assembly GCF_054644295.1). Lineage (NCBI taxonomy): Eukaryota > Metazoa > Chordata > Mammalia > Chiroptera > Miniopteridae > Miniopterus > Miniopterus natalensis. Next base: position 43,394,628 of record NC_142089.1, read on the forward strand.
AATAGGCAGCAGGAGAGTATAAAAGTACAATACTTCATTCTTTCCCAGCACACAATTGTGCTTCTATCAAAATTTTCATCTGTCACTGAGATAATATATAAAAAGTTCAAGGCACAGCAGGGGATGTGCCATAAAATTTATTTCTTCCCATGTCTTTCCCTGCTTATGTGAGAAGGCAGGAAAAACACCTCATTGAGCAGGATAATTTATTTTTCAACAAACATTGAATGACTAACTGAAGGTCACCCACAGTGTCAGGTTTGTGAGATGTAAATATTTGTTGTCTTAAGCTGCTAAATTTGGTTAATTTCTTATACAGTGATAAACAACAACATGCAGCAAACAGGAGAGGTGGTTGTGAACGCGTTCTAGGTTGAGGCAAGAGCACGTGCAGAGGTCGGGAAGGGAGAGCATGACTTGTTTGAGGAAAAGAGAGCAGGTGAGTACAGATGGAGACTGAGTTTGGAGCAGAAGGGACTGTAGAGTGAGTAGTGAGGTAAGCAGATCGTGAAAGTTTTTAAAAAACATGAAAAGGAGTTAGGAATTCTTTCCATGGCCTGTAACATTTGGTAAAGAGGAAACCCTCAATGTAAAATAAAATGTAAAATAAAATAAGGTGGAAGAGTAAAATAAAAAGGGTCTTTATGCCTTTTTATTTTACTCTTCTACCTTCTATAATATTTGTTTTTGGCTAAAATTCTTAATAAAATGCCTAATCACTGTGTAAGTACCCAGAAAAGTAGAAGCCACAAATTATATGGGCCCTGGAAAAGAGGAGTTAATGATCAGTAGAATATATTGCTCTGTGTCAGGGCTGAGAAGGGAATGAGCAGTGGGTTCATTTGGGAATCTCCTTGAAGCACTGGGCCAAAGGAAGGAGGAGGTGACTATGGGCTTACTCAGCTCTAGTTATCTTGACGTTCGTTGCCCGTGAACTTCTGTTTAAATGATAGTTCCTTCTGGTAAATTATTGCTTGTAATCCCAGGGAGAGAGAGGTCATTAGATTGCCCTACATTTGGGTCATTTTGCCATCATAGGTAAAATGTGGAGTGCCGTCACAGGATCCAAATAATGTCTGAAATGATCATATGAATGGGCATTACCCAGCCCACATCTAAAGCTTGTCTTTGCACTTGTCTGGTTCACACTTCTGTGCCATTAAGGTGGGGCATCTGATGAGTGTCCAGTTGCTAGCTTAAGTATGTGTTTTCTTCTGGCCATGCTCATCAAGTGCTGCCCATTTGAAAGGTAGTGTATATTGGAAGTTCCCAATTCAAGCTCACAGTCCCAGGCCTTTAGAGTGTGTCAGTGAAAGCAGGTCCAGCAGTCAAGCTGGAAAATGCATTTCCACACTCCCAAGCACAACTGTTATTCAATTTCTGCCCATTGTCCTCCAGAAACGCAGGTCTTATGACTTCGGATCTTCCAGTTTTTGAGTAGAAGCCAGCAATCCAAATTTTTATGGGAAATTTCCTGCCTTTTAATTGCTTAAACTGCAAATTCAGTTTGTTAAATACTATGCATGTTCGCATTGAGCAAGCAAAGAACAGATAGAAACAAACAAAAACATCCACGTGGGGTGGATGCAGCTCATGGGCTTTTGGTTTGCTACCTCTGTGTAAACAATGCAATGACTCTGCCTCGTCAAAATTCATCTTCCCAAAGCAGCCAGAGTGTTCTAACTAAAACAGTCCTGTCTCCTTGGCTTCCCCTTGCTTAATTCCAAGCTCCTTTGTGCAGTGTATGAGGACCCTCTAGGATCTGGCCTTGGCTCCCTCCTCTAGCTTTCTGTCTTACTGCCCTTTTAATTGTCAGCTGATCGTATGTCTACTTTGCCTAGAAAACTTCAGGTTTATTAATGTTGTCTGAGGGTTTAGTATTTGTCCTGGATTTTTCATGCATTCAAATGAGCTGGGATGGATTTACTCAACTTTGTACTTCCAGGTTTTGTCGAGTCTTATCTAGTAATGATGAGTTGCTTGTGCATTATACAGAGTTCTCTCTATACTATGTAGTTTAATCTGCAAGATGATCAATGATAAACATCCTTCTTTGCCTAGGCCTTTCCAAGCATAATATAACTATCATATTCCTTCCAAAGACACAATGCAGAATATTTGCTAATAAACAAAAAAAGATGGCAAAGATAGTTCACACTTTTGTGCATCAGAGGGCAAAGGAAGAAGTATTTAATGCTGCCAATCACTTTTGTGCTGTCTTGGAAACTAATTAAACTCCAACATTTATAATATTTATGTAACTATTATAGGAATAATGTCATATAGTTTATAACATTTAGATAATCTATGATCATTGTTTTATTCTTTAATGTACAAAGAAAGAATTTTGTTTTTAAAAATATGGTAGTTATCGAATAGATGTGTGGTAGGTCCACCATTATAATCACAATAATAACAACAACAATTCATGTCAATATATAAATACTTTTAAATTATATAATTTTAATGTTTTTGCATTCCTTTTCATGTTCGAAAGTATACCACTTTTGGACAACAAATTATATGGTCACCTTACTTAATTTCTCCTGCATTCTAGCCGTGCAAAACAGCTGGTAATTGGCTCAGTACACCAAACTGTTTCTCTAAGCCTTTGCTCATGCAAGTCCTTCTATGTGGCATGAAACTACATCCACTTCCATGCCATCTTTACCTCCTTCTCTTCAACTTTAATTTATATTCATCATTTAATAATTCGTATGGATGAGTGTGTATTTGCTCATGTGGCAAAGAACAAATTTTACCAACGTGTAAAGTATTATTACCTAGCCAATTACATTTGTTTAGCAGTCAACTACAGCAAAATTTAATCCAGAGATTATGATCTCCAGAAAGCTTTCTGCTATAGTAACCTGTATAGGTGACTATATCCCCACTTGATTCCAACTCATCGATGGCTACATTTTGCCTCACTTAAACTTGTGTACCCACAGTGTTGATAGGTTTCTGCTTAATAACCAATACAAAAGAAAGAACACATGAGTGAATACAGATAAAAAGAATGCGATCCAGCTTCCTCTTAGCTCCTCATCAACCTCTGGGCTATTTCTCCCCAAAATAGAAACAGAGGGCAGTGGGTGTTATCCTGATTTCACATGAGGATTTCACCACCCACACACTCCTATTGGGAGCCCATTATGTACTCCGAGGGGAGGGGAACCTGCGCCACTGACCTCTGCAGCTCATAATAGTGCTGCTCAGGACAGTACAGTGTCCTGATTACCCTTCCTGTCCCCTCAGGATACAGTTCAATTTCTTGGCTGTTGTTCACCAAGTTTGTGTTTTCCTTTCATTTGGTACTAGAAAGTAGAATGGAACTTTTAGTTTGCATTATCCATTACGGGCTCAGCAACAAGGAACAAAAAAGACTTCTCCCTGACATCTCTTTTTAAGATTAGAAAACCCAAAGCTTGGGCTTCAGCTAGGAAGCAGAAAGGAGAAGACTAAAATTGTTTTGTCCTTAGTCTGCAGCATAGGACAGGAATTGACTCTGGTTTAATTCTGGAGAAAATAAGAATATCAATCAGGGACAATGCAATTGCAGCAGATTGTTATGGTTCAGTTAGAGACATCACCATGATATGAGTTGCCAGTATTTTGCAGTCACTTGCTCATGGGTGGAGCTCAGAAAATGTGAGCACTAGCTGTTTATATGAGAAATTAATGATGGTGGTTGGGAAAGGTTTCAATATATATCCATCCATTGGTTGTATAAAAAGTACCATATTTGCAGATTTGGTAATAGCTATGCAAAAGCTTGATAAAGAGGAAAAAAATGTGTTGAGTACACATGCCAATAAAATGGAAATTAAAACCCTCTCAACTCAAACAGGCAAGTGTCTGATACGAGCATGTTAAAATCATCAAGCAGATTGTATATCATTCTCTGTATGTCAATGATTTTGACTCTCTCTAGAGACCCACTCTGTACACAAAACCATAGGGGGGGGGGGTCTCTATGGAAATTTCATCTCATTTCTTGAAATTATGAATGAGAAAACAAAGTTAAGAAATGTTCAGCTCTATACAGAAAATTTAAAATCACGCTATTAAAATGTTAGAAGTTGAGCAACAATATGAAGGTAGTTAGTGCCACTGAACTGCATACTTAAAAAAGAGAGAGAGAATGTTAGAAATAGAATGGAATCCTTAGTATGTAGTGACAGCCCTTATTTTACAGATGAAGAAAGTGAGGTTAAATGTAACTCATAGAACTGAAAGGTTGGAGAAGTTGTGGGGCCTGTCAGAGCTTTCATCTAATGGTAGGGGAACTTCCCCACTACAAGTGTTTTGATTATATACCACAAACCATGTTAGTTCAAATACCCATGACAGATTTGTTGAGCATTTACTACATGCTGGGCACTGGGCAGTGGCTACAATATGAGTGAAATGATGCCAGTTCAGCTATAATGGTTAGACACAATCACCTCTTCTGAAATTGATGACAGCTCCTCAGATTGCAAACACCAGAATCATACACAGTTATAGCATTACTAAAGTAGTATTTAATCGTCTACTATTACTTTACTTTTTAGTAAGGGATAAAATATCAGAAAACTTCAGTTTTCATCTTTTAAATCGTATAAGAAAGCCTCACCATACACACAGTAGAGATGAGGTTCAAGTGAGAGGGGAAATAAATATAAACTATTTTGACATAATTTGTATCTTGAACTATATTTACTTATTTATTTGAGGACCATATATTGAGGGCCTACCAGACACTTCTTGAGATTTTAGGTACATAGTCCTTTAGACATGAGGAAGATAGTTCCTGTATTTAAAAAACTCACAGTTGAGCCCCAGTGCATACAGGTGGAGGAACATGTATATTTTTCTATAAAGATTTTGTTTTATTCGGTTTAAACAAACTTTGAGAAATTAAATTTTGTAGTCAAAATAACTGATCTTTTTTGACTTAAAAGTTCTGTTAGAGCCACTGATTAGAGTAGAAATTGAGTTCTAGTTCATGAATTTTTCATGGAGGGAAAGAAGCCCAAATTTAGTTACGAAAACTGGTCTCAATTTTTCTTGATTGGAAGTGTCTATTTTGAGGCATTCACACAGTTCACAGGTTAGAGTGAAGAACATCTGCATGATTATTTTTTCTCTTCTAAATCTATCATTGTTCTCAGATATTCTTATTCAGATTTTAGTGGTCTGGGGTGAGATCTAGACATCAGAATTTTAAAAATCGTCTTCCCAGGTGATCTCGATATACCACTATTAAGAACCACTGGCATCACCAGTGTTTTTCAAAGGGTTATACTCATAGTTCAGATCAATTTAGATTGTGCTGGATCATTTTAAATTTTAATGATTATGGTTTTTAAATGTTTATCAGAAAAATATATAAGTAACTCATGGCTATTATTGTTTAGTATAAGTAAAAGGTTATAAAAAGTGTGCTAGTTCAACACAGATTACCTACTTATGTATGTATCTATTAGTACATCTATCTATCATCTATCTATCTATCATCTATCTATCTATCTATCTATCTATCTATCTATCTATCTATCTATCTATCCATCTATCATCTATCTATCTATCTATCAATCTATCTATCATCTATCTATCTATCATCATCTATCATCTATCTATCTATCTATCTATCTATCTATCTATCTATCTATCTATCTATCTATCTATCCATCTATCATCTATCTATCTATCTATCAATCTATCTATCATCTATCTATCTATCATCATCTATCATCTATCTATCTATCATCTGTCTATTTATCTACCTATCTGTCTATCATCCAGTAGAGTATAGTTGGCAAAGGTTGTGAAGGTAGGATATAAATGATTAAATTCTAGAAAACCCTGGGCTGAATGATAGCGTGAGAGAAAATATGAAGAACAGCAGAACTTAGAAGACAAAAGGGATTTTTTTCTCTCCTGATAAGATTGATGATGAGATGAAAAGCAAATAGTTTAAGAACAAAAGTCACATTTTCAAGTATTCTTTGTCAATTGTTTTTGGATCAAGATATTTAAAAATTTAAGAAATATTTGGTAGGATTGACATTCTTTTGTGTAAACAAAGAAGCCTACTCTTGCCCGAGTAGATGGCCAATTCTCTTCTCTGTAGAAATGGACTGGGTTGGTTTGGTGATGAGACGGATACACTTCAGGCACTATTGTTACCTGTGAGCATGGAGACCATCTATAATGTTGTAACAAAGGGGACAAAAAGTAATCCCCAAGAGGTAAATCCTGCTTCAAATCAATTTAGGTGAGCAGCTATTTTCATTAGCTCCATAGATGCCACTTTATCTGCTCTAAGAGCAGTGGCTTGGCATATGCTAAGTAGTTCTGTGAATATTGACATAGTGAGGTCAGTAATGGCAGGGAAATTATTGTTTGAAATTCTAAAAGTTAATTAATTGTCACTGGTTGAGCAGAAAAGTCAAAGTGACACAATAGTTTCGTCTTCCATGGCAAATTTAATTGGACAGTAGTGACTGCTGGAGGAATGCTGTGAGGACCATTCTGAGGAGGAGTCTGTCTCCTGGAAGAGAAGGCCTTGATGAGTTAGTGAGGCCGGTCAAGGAAGCTGCTCAGAGGAGGGCCGTATCATGGTCATAGCTCTCATTTCTGAAAATGGTTAGACTATCGTTCAAGGCTATAACACCCGGCATAATGAGACTGATCAAGGTGAAACTTAGCAATTTAAAGCTAACGCACTGTGCTGAGAGAAGGGTAAGTTTGTCACTGCACCGGATAAGAGAAGCATAAATAGATTAGCACTTCATATTTCTGCTTTCATAGTGTGTGAAGTTCTGACTTTCAGTCTTGCAATTTGTCCTTGAAGTCAGCGTCTTCTTATTCCTTAATCTATCTGGCTACTAAATGAGACAAGTTTGGAAATGAAATTGTTTTAAAGAGCAGTCTCTACAGCATGCTGCTCATGAACATTAATCCATAACTTAATATAACAATAAAGAGGCTCAGCGATGGACCCAAGTCTCTCAGTAGTGGGTATACTCATCTCAGCTGTCTTTTTTCCAAGAGAACTTGGGTATCTTGTTCTGGGAGGGAAGCCAGATATTACAGCCAAATGGCTGTTGATCCTGTTGTTAAATTACAGGAGTTACCTTGTTGCTGAGTACATGTTCTGTGGTTATTAACCTTAGCCGTCATAAAGTGCTGACTCTCAGGGAGACATATGCTGGTGTGAAAATATATGTACATCTCTTCCCCATTAAGATATTTCTCTGAAAGAGATGTTTCCAGATTGAAACTTAATGTACCAGCTATACTGGTGTTCAAAAAGACATCATTATCCTCTCTCAATCTCTCTCTCTCTCTCTCCCCTCATTCATTCATTCATTCATTCATTCATTCATTCATTCACTCATTCATTCTTCATTCATTCATTCATTCATTCATTCATTCGAAAGTAGTATGAATCCATTATGAGCAAGGCACTTGGAGTCCAACATCTTGGCTGAGTCATAAAATCTAAAAAGGGGTAATCCAGGTGAAGAGAAACTGGGATGTGAGCATGTGGAGGAAAATTAGGGACAGAGGTACAAGGCTAAGAAAGAGCACGTCACTCAAGGAGCTGAGAGTGTTCACTGTGACTAGAATATGGGAGTGGAGTGGTAAGAATGTGATAGGAGATTACACCTGACATCACATAATAAAGTGTTTTGAGACCATTTTAAGGAGTTCTGAGAACAAAGAGGAGATTTGAAGAGCTTTAAACTTTCTCTGACATCATCAGATTTACATTTTAGAAAGATTTTGCTGTCTTCCATTTTTTCTTCCTTAGTGTGTGAACACGTACATATGTATTATGGAATGTATTAAGGTAGATTGAACTTTTTCAGGTGCTTGTACTTGAAAACTCTGGAAACTGCTAAGTAAACTCTAGTGGAAGATATATAAATAATAAATCAGGTACTTGGTACCCAGAGCAAAGATCTTGTAGACAAGGGGTAGACATTCCTCACTTATCTACAAGATCTGTTGTTAAATGGAGCAAGGAAAAAAAGTCTGTCTATCTCACCTTGTTGAATTGTGTCTCTTAGTTGTAGTGACAGAAATCAAATTCAACCTAGCTTAGGTAGGAATGGGAATTTATCAGTTCATCTGTTGGGAAGACTGGAATGATGGGGAATGGATTTGACTTATAGTCCTACTTGTTGACTTTATGTCTCAAGCACCATTATCCACAGGAATGAGAGAGAACTGCTGACTTTTCTGATGTTTTAGATATTCTAGAAGCAGACTCTGAAAGTGATTTATTAGAAAGTATTCCTGGGAAAATCTGACCAGGGAGTAGAGACTGGGGCCAGGCAAGGGAAGGAAGCTAAGCAGAGGTTTAAAGGTATGAAACGAAGGAAAGCCTCACAGAGGGTAATGCTGGCTCATTCCCTCAGGGGGACTCTGGAGATGGAGTAGATCTCCCCTCAGCATTGTTCCAATAATCAGGTACATACTAGTCATTAGTTAAGGGCTGCTCCCAGGGAAATGTAAATTCCCAGGCTCTTCCTCCAACCTCAACAGTTTTTTTTGTTTTTTTTTAAATCACATACTCAAGTCTGATTGACAAGACTGGAGTCACACATCCATCCTTTCTTTCCATCACTGTGACATGAGGTGATGGTGAAATATTATGCTTGGCCTAGTTGAGGGCATATGTCTGTCTGCCTGCCAGAATGGCAGTATATATATATAGAAACAGAGGGGAAGAGATACTGGGCAAACAAATTCCAAGCTTCCCCATCTATAGTCTCCTTTGAGTCTCATATATTATTCTAAAGTACTGTAGAACTTAGCTCCCAGAGGGCAACCGCCAAGGGAAGTAAATACAAAGCACTGTTGAATTAGTCTTGGTTGCAAAAATCTATAACTAGATCTGGTTAATTTAGGCTAGAAGAATTCATAGCTCACAGGAACATAAAAAGTTTGGAAAGTTATAATTAGTAGGAATTAAGGGAGACCACCACAGCTAATGATGTCCTGACACAAGAATGATCTGGCAATCATGCATGGATGTTGTATCTTATCAAGTGCTTTTTCTGCATCTATTGATAAAATCATATGATTTTTTCCTTTATTTCATTAATGTGGTTTATTACATTGATCAGTTTGTGCATGTTATACCATCCTTGTGTGCCTGGAAAGAACCCCACTTGATTGTGATGTATTATTTTTTTAATGTTTTGCTGTATTTGATTTGCTAGTATTTTGTTTAGGATTTTTGCATTTTTATTCATCAGAGATACTGATCTGTAGTTATATTTTTGTGTTGTTCTTGCCAGATTTTGGTATTAGGGTCATGTTGACCTCATAAAACGTGTTAGGAGTATTTCCTCTTTTTCATTTTTTTGGAAGAGCTTGAGAAGGATGGTAAAAGTGTCACTTTTTACAGATGACATAGTAATAAAAAGAATGATATGGGAAGTGTAGTTACTATTACATACCTCCATGGCAGAGACCTAAACACTCATCTTCCTACCACTGGATGCTCTCCTCTGCCCTAACTGATTCTGCATTCACAAGAAATGTATTTGTATATGCTTTATCTAAATATCTCTGAGTTGGCTAGAGGAACCTGTAACCTGGAAGATAACAGCAAATCCATTTACCAGCTCACAGTCTGGAGTTTTCAAGGTGAGAAAAATATTTGAGAACTCTTGACAAATGCATTTTATTTTCACTAGCTATCACTTTTCCTGGCTTGTAAAATTAAGATTCTAGAGTCTGTGCAATTTATGGAGATGTGGTATATTGTAGTTGGTGCTTCTTAATGTACTCGAATACCATGGAACTTCCAAGGAATCACTGAGGGAGCAATGCATAATGTATTTTCCTTCCTGGAAATCTGTTTTACAGACCAATGGACATTTCTGGAGTTCTAAGTTTCCTCACCCCCAAGTGATAAGCGTACTTTGCCTACCTATCGTATACATTGCAACACTTCCTTGAAAAACAAAATTATCCCTTGTCTCCCTGCAGAGAATGAGAGAAGCACAGCCTGCTCAATTGGTCTGGGCTGTTGGCACAATTGTGATGGAAGTAAAGTTGGAATCAGAAGCCACAGTTGCCCCTTTTGTGTATTTATCCCCTCCTGCAGAAGCATCAGCCCTGGCTCGCTTTTTTCTGTTGCCTACATTGACTTTTCTTTCTTCGACCGTCTTGGCTCCCCTCCAGTCTACTCTCCCTGACTCATCACATCCTCTGGCAATGCTTCAGCTAACATTTCCAGGCCGTGGAAGCTCAGACCTTCACGCCCATATCTAGGCTGAGGTATTCCCATATCAGGTGACAGCACTGCTTACTCTTTCATGCCAGAGACCCGAATGTCACCTTTGACAGCATCATCTCTCTTACCAGATTCTTGAACAGTCCAAACTTGATGGGGTATAAACCTAAAATGGTTTGAATTTTTTTCAGGATCCCTGCCTTCAGTGGCACTAAGTTAAATTGTCCTTTCCCATCACTTAAGACCATCTTAGGAAGATTCTATACCTTTTGGGATCCCCCCCCCCACCGAAGCATAGTGTCATTTAATTTAAAACTCCAATCTGAGACCCGCGTGAATCTCATATTTTCCTTCATCCCGGCGCTCACAGGTCTTCAGCTTGAGGGACTGCAGGAGCAGAAGGGTGTGGTCTGTGCTTCCACTCTTCCACTCTCTTTATCAGGTTATATAAGAGTGTCTCTGGGTCTCTCTGGAGTCCCTTTCCCTCACTGAATATATGAACAGCTCTGTTGACTGTCGCTCTTTCTCTGATCCCATTCTTGGAAACGGATCAAGAATTCTTCCGAATTCCGTTCCCAGACATGGGCACTCTGGCTTAGCTCTGAGTTTAGCTTAGGTCTTTTTATTGAGCTCCATCCCCACCCTTCACTCCTGGCCCATCATTCCCTTTGCCTGCATAGCCTCTCGCAGCAGTGTGCAGGATGATACTGGAGGCCAGGATACTTGTTGAAAAAATTATTATAATAGTCTAGAAAGAGAGATAATGTGAACTAAGAAACAAGGGTGGGAAGAATAATGGCAAAATTAGCATTAAAAGCTAGTACTTATTGGCTGGCTGCTGTGTGCCAGGCACCGCACTGGATCCTATTACCTTCCCGTAGCAGCCCTGCAAGATAGGGGTCAGTTTCCACATTTTAAAGCAAAATTCAAGAAGGTTATGTATTTTCCTGAGGATCTCATATCTAGTAAGTGGTAAAGTTGAAATGAAAATTTGTTTCTAAAATTATTCCTGTTTTCCTCTCCTGCATTTGGTTAAAATAGAGATTCCTGGGACCATCCTACACTTAAGTATCAGGATCTCCAGGGAAGGGTTCAGGATATGCATATTTTTAACAGATACTCTAGGATTCTTTTGATCAGGTAAATTTGGGGAACATTAGGATACAAAATAATATTAAAACTCCTTAGCCTCGCTCTTAATAACCTGGCCCTTGCCTACTCCTCTAGAACCTCTCCTTCCAGGTCCCAGTTCCAGTGGAATGTTCCAGAACACTAGTCCTCTGATATTTCCTGGAAATGATATGCATTCCATGTCTCCAGCCTTTGCATATGCTCTTCCCTCTTTGGTGAATGGCCCCTCCTGCATTCTACCTTTAAGTTCCTGCTCCAGCACAGCAGTGCTCATGAAGCCTTCTTACCAAAGCTGTACTGCTTTTCCTACTGTTCTGGCAAAGTTGCTCACCTCTCCTTATCACCTTCCCCTTAGTGGACATGCCCACCTCAAATGCATACTTGCATAGAGTATTGCAATGGCTTCATTTAAATACCTGTTTTTCTCAGTAGGTTGTGAGCTGTGTGCGGCTTGAGAATCTTCGGTTCTGAGGAGCCTATTACAATAAATACAGTTTTAGCCTTAGCTGCTCCTGAAGGGGTTAGTCTGCTCTTGTCATTTTGTTTTTATTTATCTTAGTTTCTGCGTTTATATATCAAGTTGTGCCTTGATATCTGTAGAAGATTGGTTCCAGGACCCTGTGCAGATACCAAAATCTGCAGAAGCCCAAGTCCTCTGATAAAAAAGCATATAACCTATGCACATCCTCCTGTATACTTTAAGTTATTTCTAAATTGCTTCTAATATGCAACAATGTAAGTGCTGTGTAAATAGTTCTTATGCTGTATTATTTAAGAATAATGACAAGAAAAAAAGTCTGCACGTGTTCAGTACAGGTGCAATCATAATAGGCCTTAGTACACAGTGTATGTCAGCAACAACATACATTTAAAAATATATATATTTTGATTCACCCTTGGCTGAATCCACAGATGCCGAACCCATGGATATGGAAGGCTGACTGTATAACTTATCATATTACTTCCACACTTGTAGACAGAAAACTTATGACCTTGAATAAAAGTAGATTAAGATGATAAAGATGTAAATAGACTTTTAGGAAAAAATGCCTTTTGTTTTTTATGACTGCTGGTTTCAATTTTCTACCTGAGTAGGTGAATTTATCTGCTGAGATAGAACAGAGGGAGAAGGAATTAAGAGCAGTAAAGAACTGAAATAAACTCTTAGGAAAATTAGAGGGAAAAATTTGCCCTAAAAAAGTTGTAGAACATACATTTTCAGTGATAAAAATTTCTGATATTATATTTTTTTCTCAGAAGTTCTTGGTGTTCCAGATATAAGGGTGGAAAAAGCAGGTAAAGAGACTGACTCAGAGTTGATGTTTTGCTGAGTAGGTGTGATAGGGGAAAAGTGGTGCTTAGAAAATGAGGGTGTTGATGGAACAGTGTTCAGGAGATTATGCAGATAGGGGGGGAAAGAACAAAAGAACACTATCAGGGGTGGTGAATAAAAGAATCAAGAGACCTCTCTGAGGAGTTAAAAGTATGATGATTTGAAATAAAAGGGTGTTTGTATTAGGTTCCTCTTGCTGCTTTAACAGACTGCCACAAACTTAGTGGGTTAAAACAATAGAAATGTATTCTCTTACAGTTCTGAAGGCCAGAGGTAGAAAATGAGTTGTGTATGGCTAAAATCAAGATGTCTCCAGGACTGGTTCTTTCTGGAGGATCCAGGGAAGAATCTATTTCTTGTCTCATCCAGCTTCTGGTGGCTGCTGGCATCCCTTGGCTTGTGGCTGCATTCCAAGCTCTGCTTCCATCATCACATTGCTGTCTCTGCTTCTGTAGTAGTATCTCCCTCTGTTTCCATCTAAGAGGGACACTTGTGATTACATTATCAGTCACACCTGGTTAATCCAAGATTTATCACAAAACCTTTAACTTAATTCCATCGTCAAAGGCCCTTTCCTCACATAAGATAGTATAGAGGGTTCAGGGATTAAGACCTGGACATCTTGGAGAAGAGCTATTATCAACCTACCACAACATTGTATTTAGATTGTGGATTGTTTGTGTTCAAGTTTTCAGCAGTGGAGCAATTCCCAGTGAGGGGAAAATAGGGTTAATGAAAGCATAGTCATGAGTGGGTGCAAATAAGGTCATGGAGTCAGTCAAGATAGCAAAAGACAAGGACATTGGAAGGGCCATTTTCTTGAATCCTGAAGCCAACAGAATATGGACTGGACTTGGGATTCATGAGATAATCGTTCAGTAACTTGCCCTAGGTCACATAATTGGTAGGGACTAGAACTATGTTTCTTTATTACTTTTATCAAATATTCAACATTTAGTTCTGGGATACTCATAAAATAAAATGAGATGAGGAAAGTTTATTCACTCTCTGTTCCAAGGCAAGTTTTCTCCATTTGCATCCTTCTTCCTGCTCCAGCTTCCCCACCACATCCTTCCTGGACCTATTCTCAGCCCTTCTCTGCCCTTTCAGTGCTCCAGGAGGCTGATCTCTCTGAACAGAATCTCCCAGAGTCTCCTATCCTCATGCTTCCAACTGGGTTTGCCATTGGGGAACCTCCAGCAGATCAGGAGAGAGAAGTATTGTTTGTAATTAAGTACCCAGCCCTAATTCCAGTCCTGACTACTATGGCTCTGACAGGGACTGAGCATCTCTATGGACAAAGTTCCTGTGTGATGAACCCTCGTTCATAGTTCTAGATCTTTCTGACCTCTGGCAACTCTGCTCCCTCTCTTTGCTCCATTGGGCCCACTCGTGTGCTGTTACCAGATTCTGGGTGCTTCAGTTTTCCTTGCTGATTTCCTTGACCTTATTGAACCCTCTGTAAATAGTCTCATTTAAATTATTTTCAGTTGAGCCCTTTTAATATTTCATTAGTTTCCTTCTGGGACTCTGGTATAATGAGGTATAGCCCCAGCCCTTCCCAGCATTTTTCTAAATTAATATTAGAGCTGGACATATCTTCAGAAGTTCCTTAAGTTTCCCTTAATTTTGTTATATGGTAAAATAAAATAAAATAAACTTTAATTTGCTTACCCACTCTTGGTAATGTTTTCTCTTGTATCATTTAGGGTTGTTTTCAGCTATAAGTAACAGAAAGCATTACCAACAATGGGCAAACAAATTGGGGGTTGTTTTTACCACAAAACAAGGAGAATGGATATGGTCAGATGTTGACACTGGTTCCGTGGCTCAGCACTGAAAAAGCTTTGGATGTCTCCTTTATGGTTCTTTGGCTTTTTCCTCATGGGTACAAAATGGCTGCTAGAGCTCTAGGCTTAATATCTACATTCCAGATAGGAACCGTAGGGAAAGATGGCCACAACCTACAGTTATCCTCTTATGTTTTCAGAAAAATAACTGTTTTCTCAGAAGCCATCTCTTTCCAGAAGATATCTGCTTATGCCTCATTTATCAGAATTGGCTTACAGAGCCACCACTGGATGCAAAGTAGACAGGAAGGGCAATAAAACTTAAATTGTCCTACAAAGGAGGGGGCAAGGGAAAAAAGTTATAAATTGATGTTAATTAAACAAGGATGTTCCACATCCCTTTCCACATAATTCTTGCAAAGCATTTAATAGCGTGCTTTCTGAAATCCGAGTGCTGAGTTCCAATACTAGGTCCACCACATCCTCTCTGCAAGAATCCAGGATATTACTTAATCAATATCTTAATGCTTTAGCTTCCTCACCTACAAATAAATAATAGAAGTATCTCTCTCATAGGGTTATGTGATGACCAAACACGTTAATTTGTGTTTAGAAATGCCTGACACATGACAAGCACTATTGTTTTATTGCTCTTCCTACCAAAACCCTCAAAGAGAAGGCTGCAGAAAATAGGAAAAGCAGGGGCCAATAAGAAGTAGCAAGATTGAGGCTTGGCCAAATTGTGACATTGAAAATATTATCTCCTTCCCCTTCATTTTCTCTTCCATCCCCGCCCATCCCCTTCTCAGGCTTACAGGGCCACCACCCTCATGCCATGGAGAGCGTGCTGCTATAATGCTCTCCATCCAAAACTATTTACTGCATGTGTGCACATTGCAACAAACCGTCAATCAGTCCACAAATATTTTTTAAATGTTTATAGTGTGTTAGGGGCTGGGAAAGAATGGTAAGTAAGCCTGGCCCTGTTTTGTTGATGCTTATAGTCAAGTTGGGAAGATTATATTAAAAATATAATTAAAGAATTAATTGTATTTCATATATGCAAAAGTAAAAAAATTCAGTATTACATGGGTACATCCTAATCTTAGGGGTTAGAGAAGCCTTGCCTGATGAAGTCACATTTATACTAAGACCCAAAAGTTGAAGATGATTTAGCCAGGCAGAGAGCTGGTGTTGGGGACATACAGAGGAGTGGAGAGTTTCAAGAGAGTAGGAAGTGCAAAGACCTAGAGGGAGGTTGAGGATTGTTGTGTCTGAGAAGCTTTGAGACTCTGTCTCTCTTTTTCATCCCATCAGAATGTATTTGTCCAGTGATTCCCACTTCCTTTGCACTGCTCCCAGCATTCTAAGTTGACAGGTAGTTATGTGGGGAAACCTTAGCTGCCCAGGACATCCACAGCCTCACAATTCTCCTGTTCCAATTTCCCTGAAGCAAAAAGACACCAATAAGCTAACCTACACTGAAGTGTTAACTGGGTGTACCAATGCTTACTTCATAAAGAGTGACTTCTCTACAAGTGAGGATTTCAGTCCTTTGAGTGGGAATTTCTTTTGCTGTAGGGAGATGGAGGGATGAGGCAAGATTACTTATGCCCGATGAAATCTCATCGTCTAAAGGTAAAGCTGTAATCATCTCATGCATTTTGGTGCCAATAATGACATGTTGAACTTTATGATTTAGGAATAGCTGGAGCATAATCATTCTTTATTCAATAACAGGATTAAACATTTATAATATTTCCCTTTAATGAAAATCAAAACTTTGAAATTCTGCTTGGAAAGTGAGAATAAATATGGATTTTAATCCTCAGGACTCGACTACATTAAATATAAAAGCAGAATTTCCCCCCCCTTTTTTTATTGCTGAGCTGTGCTTTAACCTGCAGTCAGATCTTCTGGCCAAAGCAGTTGCTTTCTCAGTTGCAATGTCCTTTCCTCTTCGCTCCAGAGCTCCGGCATAGCTGGTGAATGCGGGGAGTGCTGACGCTTACTGTGATTCCCATTTGCTCCTGAGGGAGAAAGACACGTTTCAAATCTTGTAATATCACTTCTAACCATAAATGGATGATGCAAAAGCCTCATTTCTGAGGATCAAAAGTGTAAAGAGAGCCTCAAGGACTCTAAGTAGTCAATGTGGATTTTTCAAGATGAGCTCATTAAATTAACATGGAATGCAGAAGCATTTGTCGATATTATGCATGTTGTCTTAGACTGGATTAATAAAAGACTCATAAGTGTTCCATTTCAATTGGCTTTGCAAATTTGAGTATCGTTTAAATGATTGTCTTTTTTGTTTGTGTAGTTTACAGCTAAGCTGTTATAGTTATTTTAGCTCCACTCCAAGCTATCAGCTTGCACTTCTTATTCATGGCAGTTAACCAACTGTTTCTGCTTTATCACAATTACCTGTCTTTCTTATAGTGTATGTATTTATATGTTTATTTTACCTTGATTTTGACACAGTTAAATAGATTGAATAGATTAAATGCAGGACTTTATATGATAATTTTTGGTTGCTCAAAGGCTATTTTAAAACTTTCAATATTTTCACTTGAAAAATGTAAATATTCCCTTCTGATTTTTTTTAATGTTTAATTCTTGCAAAAGATATGGCCTATTCAATAAACTGGTTATAGCTGATGCTGAGATGCAAGTCTGATTCAAAATGCAAACATCTACAGCTGTTATCAAGGAAACAGACATGCTCTTTTGTTAACTAGCTGTTGGGGTACAAGTTAAATTCTCAAGAAATCTCTAATTGGAAACTCATAATCCTACAAGGTCTGTCAGGGACGTGAATGCATATCCAATGGTCATAGCTTCTCTTGAGGCCAGATGCTTGCAACGGAAAGTCATTTCTCCAAGTGCATAACAAGTGTTGAGACTTTTAGGCCCTGCTGGGATTAGCAGATATTCTGTAGACACTTTATTTAAATTGGGTTTGATTTAAAAAGCAAATAAAGGTGGCAAGAGAGATAAACTGCAAGGGGAATTTTAACAGCAAATGACTGGGGACTGCATACAAACCACAGCTTTTAAGTATCTAATGATGATGGTGAAACTTTTTGGTAAAGCAAAAATTCAAAATCAAGACGTTACTGAATCATACCTAGATGTTTGCATTTAAAATTACTATAGTGTGTCTTTGTAATAAGTCCGAGATTAATGACAGCAATGCCCAAATTGTAAACTAGGTTTTTTTCTCCCCATTATCCACATCAGGGGAAAGTCCAATTGTTACCATACATTCATTTGCTCAGGCAAACTTTATTGAGCTACTACTATGGCTAGAAATCATTCGAGGCATCATGGATACAGAACATAGTCTCTGCCCTCACAGAGTTGACCACAGTCCAGTGGTATAAGTGGTAGAAATCTCAACCCTCCAAATGCAATGAGATATATGCCTTAACCAAGAGATGAATGGGACATTATGAAATATAATGAAGGAGCAAAGAAGAAAGGCACCTAACAGGACCCCTGAGGAAGAAAAGAACTTATAAAAGTCTCCTTAGAGGAAGCAATGCCTCTGTTGAAACTCAAATAAGAATTTAAGAGCTACAGGAGCAAAGACTGAAAGGTCATACCTTTTATCTAGTGTTTGCTCTTTGCATTGCATATTAATTCAGAGTTAATAACCAAATATTAAAATAGACTATAAAACAGCAATTTTTCAAGATAATGTAGTGTTTGATTAAGAGCAGGAATTTGATCAATGTTCAGAGGAGATAGCCCAGAAACTTTCTTAGTGTATATAATTATATTTCTGAATTTAATATAGGATAAATGAAGTATATAGATATATAAATGATAGATATTATGTCATAAAACATAAGAAAAGGGTAGTCTATTAAAAATATATGGTGTTGGTTTAGTGAATTTCCTTAGACAAAGTGAAATTCGGTTCTAACTTTACCCAAAAATGAACTTCAGAGCAATTAAAGCTTTAAATATGAAAAAAAGAGAAATCTTTATTAGGAGGAAAAGTGGGAAAATATAAGTTGCCCAATGGTAAAAAAGTTATTCTTAACTATCACACAAAAACATATGAGATTGATAAATGTGTTGAAATTAAAATTTAAAAATTCATATGTAAATGGTAGAATGAAGGTACAAGAAAAGCTGCAGGCTGGGAGTAGACAGTTGCACTGTATTTCCAACACATGATTATTTCCCTGAATATATGATGAACTGCAAATCAATTTTTGAAAGAAATAATTGTTTACTCTTTAATATTATTTTTTCTCACCCAGAACTTCTCTAAGCATCTGAACTAGAAGAAATAATTCTTAGACTCTTAAATCCAATTCTTTAAAGATCAGTTAATGTTAGTATCCAATTTTTAGAAACACTATCATTGACAATTTATCCTACTGCTTCGAATGTGGAAAATGAGTATTTTTATTACGTGCAAATGGCAGAAAAATGCATATTTTAATTAAGGCAGATCTAGATCTCTCCTGTCAGGTTTATGTGGTGTATAGACATATCTTACATGTGTTGTGATCAACTTAATTGTCTGCATCTTGGTGCTGTTATCCTTCTGCCACTGGGTTTAATTACATTGCATTATGACTGGTAAACAGAACAAAATATCATTCCATCATTAGTTGGTTTTGTAAGGCCTTGGAATCTTTTTCTAAGAGCCCTTGTATTTATTATAAGATATCACTGCTATGATCATTGCTCCTAGAATTGTTTCTGGTCACTGAGTTGTCAGATTACATATATGTTCACCAATTACTTGGAATTTCAGCTCAAAGGCCATTAATATTCATTGATTTGGTTGGATAAAAGCCTCTTCATCAACCAAGCAGATGACCACCACTTTGTATCAGTCTTAATCTTAAATTTATTATGTTTTCAGTGGGATACTTAAAGCCCTAAAGCAACAACTAGCAAACTCATTTTGACTAAGTTTTCTGTGACTATGCAATTAGCAGAAAAGCAAGTTGGCATTTATAGCCTGTTGAGTTATGCCTTCCAATGAATCTTGACACTGACAGGAGAGTATGTCTTGTAAATCTTTCCATGGTGTCATGAGCAGTGACACAAGAGTGGAAATATGCTGATTGAAACTATACTCGTTACCACAACCCATTATGTGCGCAATTGTGAAGAAAAGATGCATCTTTCAGCAAAGCCACCTTGCAGTTGTATACTTTTACTTCTCATACTGAAAATTGTTTCTCCCTCCATCTTGATGGTTATAGTTTAAACTTATCCTACTTTAAAAAAAATTTAAATCCTACCTTTTTAAGAGAGTGTGGTATCTCTATGTAGAAATTCCTTACGGCATGACAAGAACTATTTTGTGTATGTGTCATTTAAATCTCACAACAACCTTCTAAGTGGGCTCTGTCATCACAGTTTTACAGATTAAGCAAACTGGCACTTAAATAGCTATTTTGCTTAAGAGAAGCTGGATAGAGTGTGGCATGTCTGGTATTTAAACCTGTTCTTTCTGGTTCAAAAACTATTAACCATGTCTTTTCTTCTGTGTTGACTCTCAAGAGGTTGTTTGTTTATTGACATCAAATGGCCCTCCTATCTTTATTCAGTATTATATTGAGGTTATTATTATTATTTTAAAAACATGTTTTTATTGATTTCAGAAAGAGGAAGAGAGAGATAAAAACATCAATGATGAGGAGCCATTGATCGGCTGCCTCCTGTGCGTCCCCCACTAGGGATCGAGCCCGCAACCCGGGCATGTGCCCTGACCGGGAATTGGACCGTTACCTCCTGGTTCATGGCTCCACAGTTAACCACTGAGCCACACAGGCTGGGCTATGGAGGTTATTTTTAATGTAAAGATTTGGATGTTGCATCCAGCAAGGATGTCTGTGGAACCCCTCAAGGAATTGTGAGGATAAATTTTAACATTCCCTCTCTTAATTTAGAAGTTGAGAAGGATAGGTATCAGTCTTGTGCAAAAGTGAAGAAGAAAATATATTGATGAAAAATTATATATAATGTCTACCACACAGAAAACAACTACCAATTTGGAAAAAGATGTGCCTCTCTGTGCATAAGTCAGGGTAAGTAACATTAGAGGCTGTAACAAACAACTCCAAATTCCAGTAACTTAACATAATAAAAGTTTATCATTTGCTCATTTGACAGCATAATGCCATTGGCAGGAGGTCACTGCTCCAGGAACTCAGATGAGGACTTTAAGGTCAAACATTTTGTGACATATAATAAACACTGAAAAATTATAACAACAAAGAGGGAGTTTTATTTTCCTTCTAGATTTATGGTCATTTCAACTGCTTTGTATCACAAACTTTGATCACTTAACAAGTGAAGTGAGCAGCACTCTGAAGGGGATTGTTCAGCCATTAATTCCCTTAGTGCTCTGAAGTTCTACAGATTCCCTTTTTGGGGGCAGAAAATAGCATCTGGATACATAAACAGTTTTTTGAGAAAATAATGTCATCATCCTGGCTTACTAAATCGGGCAAGACCTGTCACTTTTAAAAAGGGTAATTTAGAGGAGTTTTATGAGAAAAATTTATCTTCTCAGCTTTCTTTTTTCCTTATAGTCTTTCTGGTCTTAAAGCTACTTTTAAACCTTCCTCCACACCAGCACATAAAATTTGCTACTGACTATATTTGTGGGCGTTTGATATTTCCTGTGTCCTTGATTTATATGGTCTGATTCCTCAACATCGACAGCTTGAGTTTTGGAGCAATCTGTCCTTCCTTTTCTTAAATAAACAAACTAAAGGAAGTTAGTCTAGTTTAGTACTTTTAAGATTTGTAAATAACTTGCAGTTTCAAGTGTGGTGTGGTGATTGGGGGGGTGGGAGCGGGGATGCGGGGTGGAGGTGAAAGAAGGTATAGGGGAATAAATGGTGATAAAAAAAACTTGGAGAGAATCCTGGACTCATGTGGGGAATCCTTGGTTTTTGTTCTGAGTCAGACATTAATGACTTCTGTGACCTTGGCAAGAGCTAACGAATAGATGATTCTTAGCTATAGCAGTCTATGAGTTGTTAACTAGATTGGCTATAGCAACCTCTACTGTGGCCTTATGGCTTCTGGGTTTTCACTGTGTAACCAGGGCCATGCATCTGAAATAGGTGACCAATAATCTCTATTTATATTTTTTATTGACTCTCCAGATGGTTGAATTTAATTGCTGTACCAGTGTTCAGTGTCTAAAAGCACCTGATGGTGGCCCTTGGTTGACTCCCTTCTCAGTGCTGTACATTTAAGTCCCTGTAGTTAATTGCAGGGTAGCTGGACAGGAACAGACCCTGGAGACTCCATTTTATAGCTTGTTTATGCAAATGACCTGTGTCTAAGCAGAAGAAAAGATACCCGAAAATAATAATATCCTAATTAAAGTAAAAAAGGGCATTACAACTAATGCCAAACAAAGACAATGACAAAAAAAAATCATTCATAAATTTGAGTACTAAGTGAAACACATGACCAAGTTCAGTTATTTGGTATCGTATGACTTTATACCCTAATATGTTAGATGAACTTAGTAAGATAAATATGACTTAATGGCAAAGATGGTATATTCTTTTTTTTTTAGTATATTCTCTGGTATCAACCAACTGTGTATTAAGAACACATTAACTGACTTCTATTAAGAACCCATTTACATCTTTTGTAAAATTACTGGGGGTTGGATTAGTTGTCCTCAAAGTTAGTTTTAGTACTAACCATTTGATACATTTCTCATTCTACCCCAATTTCTACCCTGCAATTAACCACAGGGACATGAGCGATACTTATGCGGTCAGAGTCTTGGGAGCAGATAAATTTTCATCTCTATCAATTGATATAGAACCTCTACGTGGGGCCACCCATCTTTGCTGATCCACACTTTAACAGTATATTGCTGAGTTTATGATTTTATATTCTGATTTACCCTTCTTGACCTCCAGATACTTTTATGTCTTAATTTCAGCTCAATAATCTCCAGTGGTAGAATCTGGATCAGCTTGCTTCTTTCTTTGCGTCCCAGTTGCCATCAATGTAAAGAAGTTGGAATGAATCATGGATAAATTGGTGGTTTTGTCTGCCACCTGAGAGCTCTGTCTCTAAAGTGAAGCATTTAGATTTTGAGCAATTAAGGCTGTTGCACACAATAAAGCATATTTTTGAGGGCATAAATTATTTACTAGAATGCTTGACTTAATTGCCTGTCCTCACATTGTTTCAGAAAATTATTGCATGTTTCCTTTACCCTGTGTGTTCAAATAAGTGAATGGCTATGCTGTGATGAAGTAGAATATAGACGGTTTCAGTGCTTTCCTAGAGCATTTTTCTTCAGTGCAACCTGAGAAATCCTTAACTGTGTTAATACCTGAAGACAAGACAAAGGCAAACTTAAATGATAAATGCATTGTGATAAGGCCATATCAGACGCTAGCGTCACATAAAGCCTTTGCATTATGCCTGTTTGTTCAAGCATATGTGACACTTTGAGTATAGATGACTGAGCACAGCAGTTGTGTGAAATCAGACTAACTTGTCCTAAAGTTTTCATTATAGAGAGATCTCAGGGGAAAGGCCATCATTTTAACTGCTAGAAGTTGAGGGAAAGAAATCAGGTGATAATAAAAGGCATCTTAATTCCAGCTCTCTTGACAAAAATTAACTATGATTTCTGTAAACTTGCCTTCTGTACTTATAACATGCATTCATTCCTCTTTGTCTTATGTCTCACAGTTTCTGTTCCTCCAAAGAACTCAGCTATGAAGTTATTCTTCATTTTGGATTTGTCTCTGCAAAAATGATATCTGAGCATGATATCACCTCTTAAATGTTAAGAGGATGTTGTACTCTCTTGAGATTGTACTAGATGATTCTTTCTTGATATTATATAGAGCAGACAATTCTAAGAACAAAAAATAGATTCTCAGAAGGGGCTTGATCAGTTGTGTCTTTTCATTTGGGTGGGGTAGGTAGGATCACTCCATGAAAACAGATGACAGCCAGTGTCCTGCTCAGCCAAATGCAAAATGACATGGGTAGAACAGTGAGACTATCCATTGATGAGGTGCAACTGAATGTCATTGCATTGCTCTTTTATTACAAAAATGATGAACATCATTTTAGTTTTAATTTAAATACCAATATTCAAACTTTAAATGACTCAGTGAGCATAAATATTCACTGTGGTTACATCAAAGTTCTTAGGCAGTAGTTAACATTCTTTGCATTGTCTTGACCTTCTGGATGCATAACATTAGTTAAATATAGAAAAAATCCTAAGCCAGTATGTTTGGCTGTTAGATTCAGAACGAAGAGAATAATTATAGTGAAGCTTTGCCTGAACCTGGGTGATCCTCAGCATTGTACTTCAACCTTCCCCCCCCCCCCCCCATCCTTTCCATTATTCATTTTATACTCCTACACTCCAGGCTCAGGGGATGTGGTGGTAAAGAAAGAAAAAAGCATGGCAGTTCAGGGCACAGTTCATTCCTGAGTAAGTTTTATAGTCTGACATAGTCTGAAATACCTGTGTGCATTCATTAAAAAATACAGGGTGGGGCGAAAGTAGGTTTACAGTTGTGAGTACCAGAAACACAGTTTATTCTTGTATTAATATTTGTTAATTATTGTATTATTTTTCATACAAACAACTATAAACCTACTTTTGTCCCACCCTTTATTTATTGTGCCCTAATGACATACCAGGAAACAGATGCTTAAGATATATTAGTGAATTAAGCAAAGGTTTTAGCCTGTATGGAGTATACATTCTAGTGAAGAAAGGCAGAGTATATATAAACAATAAAAAATTAAATTTAAATTTTATAAAGTTCTAGAAATTGAAATTATATTAAAAAAAGAAAAGGAGCATGGTGAGAAGAATCATCAGCACAGTAATGAAGGAGCAGCGAGGAAGGACATGTATAGCTTGCAATTTTAAATGAGGTTGTTGGAATAAGCCATGATGAGGAGATGTTTGAGCAAAGAGTTGAAGAAGGGAAGTCAGCCCATGTGCATAACTGGGAGAACAGTCAGGGAAAGGGAACAGCCAGACTCATTGTGTTAAGGCAGAAAAATATCTGTTATGTTTGAGCAATAACAAGGATGGTTATTATGAATGGAGTAAGTTGATTTCCAATGTGTGAATGTCTTCTATCACCCAACCCAAACTTCAGGTGAATGATGAAAAAAGAACCAATAAATACTCAGCATCTTGTATTTGCCCACACTGTAAGTTTTTCTTATTTCATCTTTACATTAATCTGCTCAGGCTGCTATTATAATCACCGTATAACACCTAGATAGGTTATAAGACCAAGGCTACAAAGCTATTAAGTAACGACGCTAAGACTTGATCCCTTCAAATCCTGAACTCTTTCAGCTACACCATCCAACCTCACTAGCATTCATTACTTTGAGGTTCAATTTGTAAACAAAGCAGCCAGAAATATTTAAGGATTACTAAACTTGACCCCAGGGTTAGCAAGTAGTGTCAGACTGGCTAACAGGGGCAGAAGTGACTGTGTCCCCACTTGTTTACTCTCCCTTGCCTGTTTCCCAGCACTACTTTTCCTGTTTACAGGAAGAGAAATTGTTGAAGGTGACCTAGGTATAGATCATAGACATCAAGAGTTGCAGACAACTATTTAAAACAACCTGCCAAAGAGAGCCATATGACCAGTCTCTGTGTCCCAATTAGTGTCCCCTTTAGGTCACATTCCTGAGCAGTCATCTGATTACACCTGCTTCCTCTTTCCAGCATATAACTGCTGGAGAATTCTGGGAGCAGTCAGCTGGGACACCCAATAACAAAACCCCTACCACAGTCCCCTCTGATTCCAGAGGCGAAGAGCTACCTGTAACAATGAATCCCACATGCAACTAGTAGCATGAAATATAGATATTTATATATAGATATAAATTTTCATTTCTGACTAGTCTGAGATTTGTAATCCTTCCTTCCCTAATGAAGACATTGTCTGTTTTCTGATAAATTCACTTATTACCTATACTTGACCCCCCTCTTATTATACTAAATAATAATGAAAAATGTAAAATTACAGCCTGCTGCATACACACACACACTCATTTGCTCAGCCATGCTCTATCTTGCTTCAGATAAAATGTGTAAGATGTCTGTGTAAAAGGTAATGCAACAGGACGGAAGCTGAACCCACTGCTTGTTGAGGTTTGGAGGGGAAAGCGGTGGTAAGCGTTTTCATGGGCCCCCCAGGTAACTTCTTGCCTTCAGTCTTTGCTGCTGTGGGAAGGAGGCGGGCAAGCCCATAACCTGGAAAACATCAGGCCTCCCTCTGGTCGGTTTTGGCACAGTGTTACACACAAAAGCAGTATGGATCCCACTCTCGATAGCCGTCTAAAAAAATTACTGTACTGTTGTGCAGAAACACTGAGAGCTCCCCCTCACTACAATGCAACTACATTGTGGCTGAAGTACTGCAAACATGCCTTTTAAATATACCCCTGGCTGAGATGACAGTAAAAAAAAAAAATCTCCGATGGCAAAAGGAAAGGAGAAGGAAGGAAACGGAAGAAGCAAGAAGGAGAATGAGCTGAAAGCGGCCCAGCGAGCGGTGAGCGGGAGGCGACCGGGTTCCTGGGGTCAGCTGGGCCCCGACCCCCACGCGGCGCTGGGACGGAGGCCCGGCCTCCCGTCTGCTGCAAAGCGCAGGAGTAGAACCTGAGTGTTTAACAAATGTAGCAAATGCGTATATTGGGATGTTATTTAGTGTTAACAAAGAAGGGAATCCTGTCGCATGCTACAACAGTGATGAATCTTGAGGGCATCATTCTAAGTGAAATAAGCCAGTCAAAAAAAAGACAAAAAAAAGTGGAACCGTATGGTTCCACTTATAATGCTGTATCTGTAAGAGTCAAATTCATAGAAACAGGGAGTGGAATTATAGTTTTCAGGGGTTGGAGGAAGGGAGAAATGACTGTTCAAAGGGCGTCAAATTTATGAATATAGTTAACACTACTGAATTGCAGACTTAAGAATGTTTAAAATGATAAATTTTATGTTATGTGTTTTTACCACAACTTAGAAGTAAATTAAAAATAAGTTAAGTGAATGTGACAAAATTTTGATAATTGTTTTATCTTGGTCATTGGTATATTCTGTACTTTTAAAAAATGTAACTATATCAAAATTTTCCTAAATTTTTTTAGAAGAAAAATTGTGAAATATATGTGTCTAAGTAGTAACATCTGTTTATTCAGGGTGGGAAGTGATTGGGTGTTTTTGTGTGTTTGGAATATATCATACTTGAGAAAAAGTAATGGCTATAAAAATTAGCAACTTTGGACTTTAACCCAATTTGAGTTTATGGATCCCAATTCCAAATTGGCACAGGAAAGGGAATCTATACAATCAATTGTGACAGGACTGCATGGGGAAGATGGGATCAGTTCCCAGAGAAGTAATCCGAGCTTTGTAGGAGCTCTGAAAATATCTACTACAAGTTAGAAGGACAGGAAGGATTTTTTACTGTACATAAGAAAATCAGACACAGATGGGTAATAGGGCCTGGATATTTGGTTATCACAATTTGATGCCACTATCTAGTTGGGCCACTGATCGATTCTAAGAGTCCTATGCTAGTTATTTTTCACTTTCCTGAAAGAGCAAAAATGTTTGCAGATGTCCAAGGTATCTGCTGTTATGCCCTGATAGCTAAATAGAATAGGAAATGCTAAAAAATTTGTCAGTTATTGTCATGACCCAGCCAAGATGACTCATGAGCTTCTACACAGTGTTATTGTCAAAGACATAAAAAAGCAGAAAGTAATATAAGATCAAAATCAAAATGGAACTGAATTCCCTAAATCAAGTAGGTCATAAATGTCTATTAAAAAAACACAATCACTGGGAAAATATGTTCTAATTTTACACCAACTCTTTATTGTGTGTTTATGTTTTCTCATAGCTAGAAGTTTCCAAATATGACCTCTAATGACTTCTAAAAAGCTTATTATTTACTTTTTATTTTAAAATAATTATAGATTTACAAGAAGTTGCAATAACTGAAAGTTTCTGAGCACCATTCAGCCGCTTTCTTCCAATGATTACTTCTTGCATTAACTATAGTACAACATCACAAAATTTATATACAATGTTGTGTATAGATCTATATCATTTTATCATATGTGTAGGTTACTGTAACCACCACTGCAATCAAGACAAAGAATTCTACTGATGTCAGAATCAAATGTAGAAAACTTGCTTCTCTTTAAGTTCCTTTACTTTCCTTCATTTATAATATAATGAATTACCTTAAATATTTCTTCTGCATACATTTCCTCATTCACATTAGAAAATACCATACTTTTTGTTTCAACTATTAAAATTTGGAACACTCAAGAGGGGAAGGAAAGTCTTTTGTGTTTACCCATAGTTTTCCTTTCTTCCTTCTTAATGTTCTACAATTCCTTCTTTAATCATTTTCTTTTTTATATTCCAAGACCTCCCTTAGCAGTCATTTTAGCTTAAATTCTGCTGTTGACAAACTCTGTTTTCATTAATCTGAAAATGTCTTTTTTCTCTACATTTCTGGAGAATAAGATACAGACTTTATCTGGAGACCAGATAAAGAATTTCTGGTCGATAGATTTTTTTTTTTTTTCTTTCAGTACTTGAAATATGCACCATTTCCTTTTGACTTCCATGATTTCTGATGAGAAATCCATTTTCATTCAAGTTGGTTTCCCCCCTGATAGATAAGGTGTCATTTCTCTCTTGCTGCTTTCAAGATTTTCTTTGTTTTTACTTTTCTAAAGTTTTATTTTAATGTGTATTGGCATACATTTCTCTGGTTTATCTTGTTTTCAGTTTCCTCAGTTTCCTGAATCTGTTGGTTAGTCTTTTTATGTTGATTTTATTCCAAATCTGAGAAATTTCTTTGAATACTTTTCAATCCCACCCTCTTTCTCCTCTCTTTTTGGGACTTCCGTGTTCACAGATATTTTGCTGCAGCCACACAAATCTCTGATATTCTGTTCATTTCTTCCCAAGCTATTTTATCTCTGTTGTTCAGATAAGGCCATTTCTAAGGTTCTATCTTCAGGTTCACTGATTCTTCTTTCTTTGTCCCCTCCATTCTGCTGCTGAACCATCCACTGAGTTTTTAATTTCAATTGTTTTGTTTTTCACCGTTAAAATTTCCATGTGTCTCTTCTTTATATTTTCCATTTCTTAGCTGAGATTTTCCATTTTTTAATTTGTCTCAAGTGTGTTCATAGTTGTTCACTGGGACATTTTTGTGATGCTTGCTTTAAAATCCTTGTCACATAATTTGGACATTTTTGTCAAATTGGTGCTGACACTTGTTCAGTTTCTCTTCTCATTCAAGTTGAGATTTTCTGGTTCTTAGTATAATGTGTGATTTTTATTTTATCTTATTCTATCCTGGACATTTTGCCATAATATTATGAGACTCTAGATCTTATTATCTAAACCTGTTTCAGCTGCCCTTCTCTAACACTGTATCAATTGCGGGGAATACGGCCAGGTGGGGATAAAGGTCTAGGTCCCCACTTGGCCTTTGTTGATGCCTCAGGGATGCCTCATTATTGCTGAATGAAAGTGGAATTTCAGGCTCCCCATTAGGCCTCTGTTGACATTTCCCTGGTTGGGAGGGGAGGGGATGCCATGTGACTGCCTCTCACGTGATCTTCACAGGACTTTGACCTCCACTGACTTTGCAAGAGGGAAATTGTTTTGCTGCTGGCCGGTAGTGAAATTTCTAATTGGCCTTCTCTCATACCATGCCTGTGAGATGAGGAGGGTGCCCCATTACTACTAGGTGGGGATGAAAATCTAGGATCCCTAGGTGGCTTCCACTGACACCACGGGGAAAAGCTTGTTACTGCTGGATGAGGATGAGGGTCCCATGTCCCCACTTTGCTTCTCTGACAAGACCCTGGCATTGCCTATTACAGCCTGGCAAGGGTAGATGTCTAGGCTCCCCGCTCAGCTTCTGTTGACAATGATAGGACTAGAGCTGTATTTGTTCCATGATTGTATTTCTGCAGTAGGGCAGTTATTGTCTCAAAGTCTTTTTCATCTTGCTAAGCTATCTCTTTCCTTGTTCTTTGCTAGAAAGAACAGGCTTCAATAAGGGCTCTTTTTGTCAGTTCCCAATGGCTTTTCTGGGTTATGTCTTCTCCAGCACATAGTCCAGTCAAGAAGAAAACCCAGTGAACTTACCGCCATGGTCTTTCTCATGTTTCGAGGTTCATAGCTGGTCTGCCTTCCTCTGTCTACCTTTCACAGTCTTCTTATGTGTGTTCTACACATCACTTCCAGGACTTCTACCTGTACTTGCAGGAATAGGGAGAAGTGCATCTACTCCATCTTGGTTCATATCAGTATGTAGTGGCTAAGATCAGCCATCTGTGACGTCACCTTCAAAAAACAACGTGAGTTCCTTTGGAAACCAATAGCAATAGGACTTGACAGTGGCCTAGATATGAATTAACACAACTAAAGGAAGAAAGGTGTGAACTGATTAATGCGAAACCTTAAAACAGGGAGTTCTTCAAACCCAAATTTAATGTTTTTTATTTTAACACAACAAAGTGAGAAAATGCCCTGAACAGAGGAGTGGGATTTTCAATTCTCTATCCTTAGATAAAAAAATGTATGCATTGAATTAGCATAATTTGACACTCATTCCTTCTGTTCTGATTCTACAATAAGAGGTAAGTTTGCACTAATCTCATACTCCATGTAAACTTCTTATGGAGAATACAGTGAGCAGAAGTTTCAATTTTCTGATACCTGTGGCAACTCTAATTTTCACTATAATTCTTCAAATTGCCTTTCTCACTGGTGTCTCATGAGTTTTGGTTAGTGTGTTCTCATTACTTTTTCTGCACTATTTGACAGTAAATTGAAGACATTTATGACCCTTTGCCATTAAACAGTTCAGTGAATATTTTCTAAAAACAAGGGCCTTCTCACCCTGGCCAGTGTGGCTCAGTGATTAGATTCCCAGCTAAGGGCACATACCTGGGTTGCAGGTTTGATCCCCCTCTCAGGGGCCCTGTATGGGAGGCAACGAATCAATGTCTCTCTCTCTCTCACATCGATATTTCTCTCTCTCTCCCTCTCTCTCCCCCCTCCCTCCTTTCCACTCCCTCTAGAAAAAACAAAAAACAAAAATCAATGGAAAAAATATCCTCAATCGAGGATTAACAAAAACAAACAAACAAACAAAAACATGGGGTATTTTCTTATATAACCACAGCAAAATTAACAAAATCAGAAAATTTAGTACTGATAAGCACTGTTAGCAAATTCATAGTTCATAGTCAAATTTTGTCAATATTTTCTTTCAATAATATCCTTTATAGATATATTCCCCCCCCCATACAGTCTTGGGATAATTTTTCTTTAAGAAGTCTAGGTTACTTTTAATGTAAAATGGTAAACAGAAATCAAGATCTAGGTATTGGGTGTGTTCATTGCTAATGCTGTGTCATAATTTTTAGACAATCTCATTGAATAGATCTAGTATATGTACATATATGTGTACACCCATACATATATATGCTTGTGTCTATAATTATTTCTATATCTGGCTAGATAGGTAGATAGTAGAAATATGAGTTTATATTAATACTTTCCATTTCAACTTAATATCAATGTTTCTTCTTTGTGTATTTATAACTCCTCCCATTACCTTTCATATATTTATCCATTTGTTTAAGCAAAAATTGCTAACCAATGTCATTGTGAAAATCAAACCTATTATCTAGAGTTCAATATTTGTTTAAAGTTTTTTAAAGGTAAAATTACATGCAATGAAATGCATAACTTTTAAGTGTACCATTTGGTGTTTTCGACAAGTGCATACACTTGTGTAAACGGCTAGTTCTGCTAAGCATGGGGGAAGGAAGAACCTACGTAAAGAAGTCAAGGGTACATTCCAGGAGGTGGTTATAATGGTCGACCAGGGAATTTTAGTGGGGTGAGGGGAGGAGGCACAATGAAAAGGAGATTGAATCAGTGAATTTGACGTTCATGTAGGGTTGAAGAATATGGGACATTTTATAACACACTGTCATATCGCTGTGACAGCATACAGCCACAATAGCGTTTATTGTCAAAATATGAAAATATATTGAGAATTTATTTGATTTGGAATAATCCTAAGGGTTTTTTTTCTTGGAACAGCTTTCTTTCTTGAGGCCACTTATAGATTTGTTTATGCATCTTTAAATTGCTTCTTACATCTGCTAACATTAATATAAATGTGTGAAATAAAAGAGAGAACATAAAACTTGTTTTATTGCTGCTATTTTTAGTTTAGATGGCAATTCAGCAATTCATCTAGAAAGATGCCCTTCAGCTTTACAATTTTAACCAACAAGCGCATCACCTTCTAATTGGAGACTTCTGGTCCTGAAACTCAATGGAAAAATATTAGTTTTGCTGCAACTTTAATATAATATAAAATATGAACAAACTCATAGTATTTTATTTATGTAATTTATGTCACTCATATAAAAATCTTCACAAATAATCCGTGACTAGAGCTGTTATAAGTAGAAGTAAATGGTCACTTGCAATACATAAATTCAATTCAGAGTTTGTTGGTGATAACTCCAGCTGCTGTATTCTCTTTATTGCTGTATTACACAAAATTATATATATTTTTTACTGCAATATGCTGGGATTAAAGATTGCCCTCAAAAACAATGAGTGGTACAAGAATTGTTGGTATGTTTTCCCAGCAGACTTTGAACTCTGTGACCCTAAAAAATTCAGTAAATCCCTTTATAGTTTACATCTCAATTGTTAAAATGGGGTGACAGAGGCAGTGACCTACTAAGTTTAGGGATTTATAAAAATTTCAGTTTCTTTTTCTTTCCTTTTCTTGTGTATCATGGTTTTTGCTCATTTCATTGCTCTTTAGTGTCA
Organism: Miniopterus natalensis; assembly: GCF_054644295.1. Classification (NCBI taxonomy): domain Eukaryota; kingdom Metazoa; phylum Chordata; class Mammalia; order Chiroptera; family Miniopteridae; genus Miniopterus; species Miniopterus natalensis. The sequence goes on from NC_142089.1 coordinate 43,427,048, forward strand.
CCTCTAGAAAGTATATAGAAAAAGGGAACAAAGGTGAAATAAATGCATTTTTAAAAAACATTTCTTAAATTTACCAGTAATTATAATTAAGATATATGTAAACTTGAAAGGCTGAAGATAATCACTTTTTTCTAAGACTAACTTTGTAAAATTCTATTACACTCTAAAGCTTCTTCTTGGCAGTTGTGGTTCTTCTACCATTAACAAATACATTCCACACTGAAGTTCAGCTGAGAAAAGGGGCGACATGGTGAAAGGAGTGAGGGTCCTAAAAACCCCAGGGCCTATGGTGTTAGAAAGACAATGTTTATCAGTGACTTGGGGGAGTTGATTTAATCTCTTTGAACCTCAGATTTCATATCTGTAAATCAAAGGCAACAAAATCTATCTTAAAAAGATTGTAATGAGAATTACAACTAAAATGTAAAGTATTTAATATTACTGTTGATAGAGAAGAGACAGGAAACATCCTTATCATGATGTCCTGCAGTCAGGGAGCCTGTGTCCTGCCTCCGCGTGAATAGACCTGGCCAACTTTTGCTTTTTCAACAATAAAAGAAAAATGCCTGTTTTAGCTACTTCACAGAGTTATTCATAGAACAAAACAGTATTGAAATTACCTTTATTTATTGCAAAATACTATAGAGATCAATAAAATAATGTTAATTGAAGTTCTACCAAAGTTTTGAAATTATTAGTTTATTTGAGTCTTATATTTGAATAGAGTGGCCTAGGCTGAAACATTAATAAATTACTAGATGTCAAACATGCACAGATGATCAGTCTTTGTGCCTTTTCACGTTATTGATAAGGGTAAGCACTGGCATGGGTCTGAGACAGAACTGAGACCAAGATGAAGCTGCCTCTCATTGTTCCTGGCCCACTGGATGAGATGCTGCTATTCTCATGCTGAATTATGTCCTCTTGCTCAGTAATTCCACATATTACTTCTTAGAAAAGGCTAAATAAATAAATAAATGTAATCTTGAATATAATTTTTAAATGCATTACTATATAAAATAACATCCTTTTATACTTTTTGAAGCATGACCATAAATATGGTAACTTTTTGTGATAAATATTGGAAAGATTTATCTGTTTATCTCTTTATTCCATTCAGTATCTTTAAGGTGCCTAGCCTGCTGTTTATATTAGTTTTTCTTCTTTAATTTATTTATCCAGTCTTTACCTGTATGTCTAAACATTATTTGACTTCATTTTCATCAATTTCAGGAAGCGTGGCATCTGTTGTAAGGTTTGCAATTACACTTCACACTATATTTACTGGACACTATATTTGCATTATAGTATCTGATGTTTACAATACAGTATCTGGCAATCAATAAGACATTAAAAAAACCTCACCTAAGGGGAGAAAATTGAGGATACTGGTATATTCATCAGTGAACACGCTTGTGTTATTAAGACCTTTGAATCCCTATAAATCGCCTGCAACTGCAGGGAATCATAGGAAATACTGAAGATTACCTATAACCCCATGAAATAAGCACTATTATTATTATCATCCTCATTTCACACATAAGGAAACTGGGGCTTGGCCATGCTGAGGTTGCCAAGACGATAATTTAGTTTTGTCAGCGGCAGAGTCAGGATTGAACCTGTATCAGTGACTTTCCGAGCTCTAAAGACATCATAGTAAGCCATAAAAAACTTCAATTTGATTGTGTTTTTAAGAGAAAGCAAAGGAACAGGAAACAAGTCAAGATCGATGAAGACACAATGGTATGATTTGGACCATGAATTTTTTATAAATTCAGGAAAGAATATTGGTTCATAGAATTAGAGAGAATGGGGAACGTAGAAATCATTTAGTAACGTCATTTTATAGATGAAGAAACTGAAGACAAGGCAGGTAAATTGATTGCCCCAAACCATATAATTTCTTAGTGATAAAGCTGGGCCTTAAAACTACAACCCCTTGCTTTTTCCAAGATAAATTTGTGGCTAATTAAAAACAAGTTGTGAGATCAGAACTTTTTAATGAATAACGTACATCATGAAGTTAGCCAAAACTAGAAAACACGAACTCGGTACTACAGTGACACAGAAAGGTGGAGAAAAAACAGAGTGATTCAACCATTAAACTGCCTGTAGAGAGGCTTTAATGTGAATCAGGCACTGTTGGGTCCTGTAGATGCAAAGTTAATGAGTAGCTCACAGTATAGTAAGGAACAGAGATACTTCCACCAATCTGGACAATACAATGTAATAAGTGCAATTAGAAAGGCAAATCACAAAATGCTGTGGGCACTCAGAGTGCTGAGGAGTTAATTCAGCCTGAGAGAATTCAATTGATTCTGTTGTGGTGCTTCATAGAAGAAATGACATTTGAGCTTCACAGGCACCCGAGAAGCTAAAGGTTATTCCAATCAACAGGAATAGCAAAGGTATAAGGTATTTATTATACAGCAAATGTGTTAAAGGCATAGCAAGATAATATTAAATGAGGCTCTAAATATATATGCAAAAGCCTTAGAAATGTATTTGGAAGAGGTTTTGGCTTATGAAAATTGCAGAGTCATTCTGTTCAGAAAAGTTTTGCTTATTCCAAATTTTGCTTAAGTCAACAATTCTTAAGAATACATTTCTACTTTCCCGGTACTAGCATTAGTAGGCTCACCGTTAATATTCACATTTTAATCGTTGTCACAAGTTATAAGTGTTTACCACCTGTGACTCACCACAGACTCTCATCACTTTGGCTATATTTTGCCTATGTGTCATTTTTAGACTTTGCCAGACTATTTGCTTTTCAGTTATGAGTAAAATTCAATAAAAGGCTAACTGACTCAGATATCACTGACTCAGTATGAACTAATACAACAAGAATCTTTACAGTTCCATATTTTGAAAAATCTTCTCTTTATGGTATCTGCTATTTGCTGTATGATCTTCCCTCAGAATATTTATTACTCATAAAGCTTATTTCTTTTTTCATACATAAAGCAAAAATTTTCTCATTCCTTAAGATTTTTATGCACCTGTGGAATCCTTTGGCTAAGTTCAAGCTTGCATAAGCTTGGAAGGTAACTATGTCACCTTTGTTTCCTTCCTTCCCTGAATAGATTGGGTTTTGAGGAGAGGGATGACATATTACCCATCTACTGTATCTAGTATCTGGCACTGAGTAGGTGTGTAATCAATGGGCAACAGATGAATGAGAGTAAACGAATGAAATTGGTGAAAGCCTCACTGGTCTGAAGATCTTGATATTGGCCAGGATGAGTCTGATAAGAGGTAAAATTTAGTTGTCTAAGAAAAGAGATTACTTGAAATGTTGGGATTTTAAGGAGCCAACAATAGCCCCTCCTTTTTACCCCCTCCTGAGTTTGTGAAGTAAGACAATTAAAACACATGGAGATTATTTTTTAAAGTAAGTTATATTGCTGATAAGCTGTTTAGAGACTATGACTTAAATCTACAGTCAAAATAGTTTTCCAATACTTCATTCCACTGTTGGATAGACTTATCTCCCAAGTCATCAGCATAGCTACACACTATAGGGTCCTTCCATAATGGAGTCCCTTTACCATGTTGCAGAGAACAAATCATGTATTATTTATTCATTCTAGAAATATTAACTATATATATATATATATATATATATATATATATATATATATATGCTAAGCAATAAAGATATGATGTTGAATAATTCCTGTGCTCACACTATTAGACTGAAATAGATAGGTGATTTCATTCTAACATGATGATGAACTACATGGCACTAAGGTAGGACGGGGAGGAGACAAACCCTGGTCTTAGAAGTTCCCAGGAATGCTTTCCATGAAATATTCAGGATGTGGCTTGAGAAAAGAGTAAGAACTCCCCAGTAAAAAAAAAAAGAGAATTTCCAAAAAATAAAAATAAAAAAATGCTTGAGGCATAAAGAACATTTTCCAATGATTAGAGGATAGAGCACGAATGTAGGAAAAGGTAACAGGAATAAAGAAAGAAGAAAAGGAGACAATGAAAATGAGGTAGGAAAGGTTAGCAGGGGACAGGTCAAAAGGGCTTTGCAAGCAATTTTAGTTACTTTCTATCCTGCTCTCCCCTAAAGGGAAAAGTAGTGAACTGAATAGTTTCCATCTGGAGAATGATATGATAGATGGATCACTTTGTGAAATGTGCTTAGAAAGATGGCAGGAGGACCATTTGGGAGGCTCTGACATCAGTGGAGGCAGAGAGGTTGAAGAGAAGTAGAGATTTGAGAAGCATATAGGATGTAACATCAAGAGGAATCAGTGATAGGTTAGTTGAAGAAGGAGAGCCAAGCCTGATGCCAGTGTTCTCTGGCTTAAGTGGAAAGGTGGTGTGCCATTCTATAATCAAAGTAAGAGGGGGTAGGGCACGGGGAGCTGATTTAGGGTGATGATAATGAATTCACTTTTAGATTGATGAGTTTGGGGTATCTTGGAGTCATTGTTATAGTCATGTCCAGTTGGCTGTAGGAAATACAGAAAAATGAAACACAAGAATATAATCTGGGCTGGAGATGAAGAGTTGAAGAACATTAAGAAGTTGGCAAGTTGATCCATGTGCTGACCTTACAACATCTAAAATGGAAGAAATACTGAAATACTGAAATTCTCCACTGAAAGTTAACCCAAGATTTAAAAAAAAAAATTTAAAAATAGATCCTTTGAGGAGTGATTATTATAAAAGACTCAAGTATTTCCCTCAGGAAATTATAAAGCAAATCTATGTGCAAAGTTGCACTTATTTTATGAGTTACAGATGCATCTAATTGTCATGGATTTATTTGCTAATAGATGCTTTTGTTCTTGTTTTCTCAGTTACAGCTGAAATGAATACTCCCCCATGTTCACTTTTGTGCAATATGTTATCTGGAACAGCTCAATACAATTAGGGACTGTAGTTCAGAACATTGATGGGATTGAAACACCAAAGTATGACATCTCCTACAAATTAAGATGCATTGCCAAGTATCCTCAGGATGCCTTGGCTCTGTATGATTAGCTCCTCCATTGATCATGTCTTCAGAGAATACAGATGCCCAATAATCAAGATGTAACTGAGTTAGAAGATTCTACTGCTGGAAGAAAACTTAGAGTCTACCAAAGTCAACCTTATTCAAGAATCATATAACTTGGAAAAATCATTAAGGCCATTTGGGGCAATATCTTCAACTATGGGTCAAGATCCATTGTGGGTTGTGGAATCACTTTGGTAAGTTACAACTTGCTTGTTTTAAAAACTGAAATAGTTTAAAACAGAGTAGTGTAGACTACAAAATAAAATATCAAAGCACATCACACACAGAACAAGTAAATATTTTGTGGAACAACAGCATGGATGGGAATAGAGAAGAAAGGCATTTTGGTGACAATAACAATCTGAGAGAATGTGGGAAAGTAAGAAAAAATAAAGAATATGTGGGGAATATCAAGTGGTTAATAATGGTTACTATTTAGTATAGATGTAGGTGATTCATGGGAGATAGAACTGGACCATTACTGGAGCCCAAATTATATTGGGTCATGAAAAACAACTAAGGAATCAGTATGTTATTGAGTAGGCATTATAGAATCATGCAAGGTTTCTGAGAGGGAAATCAACATTATAGAAAGTTTAATCCTAGAGGTCTGTGGAGGGTCATTCTGTACAGAGATTAGGTAGCATCTATAGCAATACTTCAGACACAAGGAACTCAAAATCTAGGTATGCGCAAAATTTCTTCCTGACTCTGGGCTTTGCATATGTTGTTCCCTCTGCCTGGATGCTGTCTATCAGTTTCTACCATCTTATTTTTGTTACCTACTTCTAGTCTTTCATACATCAGAGAAATTTCCCGTCTCAAGGAAATTTCCTGACCTTCAAGACTAGCTTAAGTTTCTCCTATTATATATATCACACATGATCAAATAAGTAATATGCTATTATTTAGTGTCTGTGTCATCTGCTAGGATGTAAGGTCCATAGCAGATGGAATTTGTCTTGTTCAAAGCAGTTACTCTCAGCAGAGTTGTGCCTTGTATACTCTTGATTATTAATAAATTTTTGTTCAATAAATGGAGTGGTGACAGAAAGAAAATTAAATGTAGGTGACATTGAAAAGGAAAACCGGCAGGACTCAGGGATTTACTAGATTCTGGAGCAAGAAAAAAAAGAGGAGCCAAAGATACAGTCATTCCTCCTTTCAACAAACATTTGTTCCACATACTCTCTGTGTCAGGCACTGCGCTGGGTGGGCCCTGGGAAAAAAGAAAGTGAATAAGACATAATTTCCTAACATCAAGATGCTCATAGTTGAAAACCAGAGCAAGTTCTTATATAACACTTACTATATGCCAGGTACTAGTCAAAGCACTTGGTATGCATTAACCTGACAACTTCATAAGGCGGGTACTATTATCACCCCCATTTTATAGATGAGAAAATTAAAATGAGAGAGATAAATAACTTGCCCAAGTTTACTCTGATAAGTGGCGGAGCTGGGCTTTGGTTCCACTTTCTTAATTACTCTATTAAATTGCTCTCCCAGCCTGGAGCAAGGGACACAGACAAGTAAGCAGATCATCACAATATGACAATAATAGGCACACATGTGTGGTCCAGAGTGGCTCTGGGAAGAGAGTGGTTATCTATCTGAAAGGGAGAGTCAAGCAAGGCTCTCTGGGAAGAAGTGGCTTGGAATTGAGTTTTGAGGATAAGTTGGAGTTTTCCAAATGGGAAGAGTGATAGGAAGAGTATTCTAGGTGACAGCCTTTCAAGGCAGGAAAGCATGAAACAGCGTAATGTTTAGGGAGATCTAGAATCAGTTTAGAATTTCTGGAGAATTCCTGGGATCAGAGGACAACAAACGAGTCTAGAGAAATTAGCAGGAGAGGTTTGTCTACCACCTATAAGGAGCTGAGACCTGATTCTGAAGGTTGTAGGGTACAGGGAAGCATTTTAAGCAGGAGGGGTGGGGTGGCATATGATACAAGATCAGATTTGCTTATATGAAATACTACCTTAGCAGTCACGGAGCAAGGCAGACTGAGGAGGTGAGCTAGAAGCAGAGAGACCGATGAGGGGGCCCCTGCAATCAGCCAGGCAAGAGATTGTGAAGGACCAAGTTAAGACAGTAATAGTAAACGCAGAAAGAAAAGTATGGATGCTACAGAACTTAGAGAGGCACTGGATGCCGAGGAAAGAAAAAGAGTCAGTTAGGGTCCTTTTAAGGTTCTTGACTTATAAAATCAGGCCACTGAGGGGTGGGTGGGACAACCAACTAAGGGAGGGGAGGACTTCAGAGGTTAAGGATGGTGGGTTCCATTTGGAGCATGTTTCATTAGGGATAGTCTGACTTTCTGGGTAAAATGTGATATACTCCATAATGTGTTGTCTTCACTAACTAAAACATCTGAAGCTTGCAAGGGGAAGCCATCAGTACAAATGACGTCACCGAGAGGGAACACAGCAAAGAGCAGAGGGCTGAGCACAGTCTCTTGGGGGGATAAAAAGAGGAATCAGAGGAGGAAAGTAAAAACTGGAGCAGAGTGGCAGGAAGAACACTGGCCAGTGCACCAACGTCACAGAACTAGAGGCAGATCCTCCCCGCCCCAACAGGTAGTGCCTCAGGCATGTTCCCATTCTTTGTTTTTCAGTGTTCAAGTCAGTGCTTACGGATTTGCAAAAGCTTTCTTAACTGCTCCTTTCAATGTAAATGCCTCTTTTCTTTTGTTGTCAGCTGCTACTTGTGTATAACTTGCAGTTTCTAGAAGGTATCCCTTCACATCTGTCTGAACACCTGTCCTAATGCCATTGACTTGTAAGCACTCTGAGGGATAGAACAATATTTAATTTCATATCACGTTGCCTCTGGAAGATGCTTAGTAAATGTTTACTGAATGGAACACTTTGGGAAACACTGGGTATTATTTAGACTCCCTCAGAAAAGGCCACTGCAGAATCACTTATTCTGTTCCCGTCAGATGCTCCTAGAATACACAGTTACTTGCAGTTCTCCACATAGCCCATGTTGATCTCTGTTCCTGGAAAGCTCATCTCCCATTAATGGCCTTGTCCTATTCTTCCTTCAGAGCCCAACCTCATCTACTAAGCTTTTTACACTGCCATCCCATACCTTAAACCGCTATCAACGCCCCTAGGGCCCAAAAGTTAAATCATCCCTCTTCTACACAAACTCTGTCTTATGCATGTTTTGGGGGAGAGGGGGAGGTGCAATGACTACACACTATTATTCTGATGTGTTCATATCTGTGTCTCACATCCTAAACCGTGAGCTTCTTGAGTGAAAAACCAGTGTCTTGAAGATCTGGGGTTCCAGCAGCTATCACAGAAGCCAGCACATGGACGGTACTTGGATGAGGAATTGGAGGGTTCCTGTCTTGTAGCTGTTAGGTGTCCAGTGGGCCACCACCAGAGGGCACTGAAACCTCTATTAGACTTTAGGTGTTCCCTCAGCCCGACACAGGGTCAGGGCTGTTGGTAAAGGCACCGAAACTCAAACCTGGGCTTCTGTATTTCACCCAGGCAGCGGGACACAGGTGGACGCTCTTATTTCTGGCCCAGTTTCTCTGCTCTGAATGCCTTTTCAGATTTCTAGCTACTGTCCCTGCCTCCAGGCTCTCTAACTTACCAGATATCCCCCTCACTTTACCAGGTGTGTCTAAGAAACAGCTCTACTCAAGCCACCTCTTCTTAGCGCTGTACAAGGCCCTGTGCAACTGCGCAACCTGACCCTGAAGGTGTATCTCTGCCGCTGGTCCTGGCCCTCCCACCCCCCGGCTGTACCAGATGCTTGCTGTCTGCTGAGCGGCTGTTCACTCACACATCACACGCTTTTAGCTCGTGCTCTTTCCTCGTCGAAGAGTACCCTTCAGCACCTCTCAGGCTCCCACTTGTCATACCACAGCCTTTCATGCTCTGCTTGGTGGAGCGCCATGCAGCCATCCAGGCAGATTTTGCAGTTCTGTCTTCTGTATGTTTTAAGAATGTACCTTTAATTTATTACACGATTTATAGTCATTTGTTTGCTTAGCCCCCTCCTCCAGTTTTATATTTTCTCCTCAAGGGCAGGCATCAAAATTCAGAATCTCTGAGCTGTTTACTTGTCATTAAACATAGCTGGAAAGATAGAGGATCTTTCATTGTCACAGATGTTCCCACAAGGCCAGGCTAAACCCTGCAGAAGCTCTCCCAACTTGGGTGGCAAGACAGAAACTTCTAGGTACATTATTCTGCGCATGAGCAAAACTCTTGAGCAGCTCAAGATTGTCTGTGTTTAGGTTGCAAACAGACAGCACTTGTGTCAAGGTCCTCTCTTGTCTGTAATAGACTTTGCTAAATATCAGGACAGGCAGGAGTCAGCCCTCAAGATTAATTGCATTTGCCATTTGGGGCCTAGAAGATAAAAGTTCAACTCCTCAGCAAAACACATATCATACCTTAGATAGGCCATGATGTTTTACATCCTAGGCTGTTGCACATATTGCTCCCTCTGCCCGGAATGTATGTACCTCCACTCACCTGCACTTCGTCTATTGGCTATTTTATCTCTCTAATATACCCCTATTTTGCCTTTACAACTCCACCCCGACCTCACCTCCTCTGTGGCACCCACCTGAACTTTCACAATCAAACTTTGGCTCTCCCTCTCCGTGTTCCCATTATGTTTTTGAATGTGTCTACTGTATCACTTATAATTGTTTGATTCCTCTGTGTTTCCCCTTTGAGACTATGCACCCTTTGCTGATAAAGTCTATGTCTTCCTGTCTCCATAACTCCGGCATTTCACTCAGTGTCTGACACAGCAAGCATTTATTAAATACTTAAGGAATGAATGATTGCATGTTTTACTCCCTCATTCAACAAATACTAATTGCAAAAGTACCCATCCTTGGAGTTGGGGTGGTTTAACTTTTTCATAGCAGAGCTCCCTGGTGGTGAGCACAAGGTAATAAGCAACTGGAATTTAGAAATCCCAGAGGGTGTCAATAAGGAAGCCTGTCTACAGGTGACAGGATCACAGCCACCAAGTATGTGCTCTGAATAACAACTTTCACTTCCAGTGAGGCAGGACTGTCCAAATCAAGGCAGACCCCTTCTAGGATGGATCTAGAGAACGGTGAAGACGTCTAGAGCATGAACTCAAATGGAAGCCAAAGTGGAAGCCTTATCTTACGAAAATAGAACCTTTGGAGGAAAGTCATGCTTGAGTTCCCATCAACAGGAGAGAGGCTAAACCTCAAGAGTTTTCAGAAATCTTGAGTCATAACTGTGCTGTAGCCACACAGGAGGGCAAAATTACCATGCCCTACTTGGAGGTGGTTGGAACCACAGGAAGCAGCTCAGGTGGTGTGTAGGACATAGCTGTTAGAAGCTGGAGAAGGCTGTGCCAGGGTTTGGAGATGGGGCTGACAACAAGCACTGTGTCCATCTCTGTGTTCTTTGTACTGGGCTCATAGCAAAGGCTCAGGTAATGTTTGTTGAATTGTTAAATCATGATTTTTCTACCATGGGCCATTGGACAATAGACCTGAGAGCAGTGATTCATTCCGAATGATTTGGGCAGGTTGGAGGAAGGCAAGAATGAGGAGACCCTGAGGTCACACTAAGATTTCTAATGTGAGTGCAAACCTGATTACCTACCTAATCGCTGGAGGCTTATCCAAACCTGAAGTTGACTCTACTGTTAAATTCTCCTGTGGGGGTCATTTCATTTTAAAGGTGCTATTTTAGCTTATCAAAAATTAATGTATGTTCTCCCCTCCCACATTCCATTTGAGAAGTATATCTGTCATATTAAGATACTTTTATCAAGCTTACCAGCTTGTTTGTCAAGTTTGTTACAGTTAGTCACCCAGAGAATTATAAATATCTTTACCCTCAGATGTGGTCATGTTGGAGGAAGGGAGCAGGAGGGTGGCAGTTGACTTTTAAAAGCCATTGCCATATTAAGTACTTTGAATTGCTTCTCTTGCTCTTGCCATAAGTTTGAGGTTTATTAGACTTGCTGATCTGAAGAGGCATAGCCCCATGTTGGTAAAGTTGTGGGAGATAGCTGGTGTGTTTTTTGGCCACATCCTCATATTGTTCTATCCACAAGGAATAGTGGTATTTCTCTTGGACAACTGTTAATCATTCATTTTTATCTTGCAAACAGTGTGCAGGCCTGATGGTGTTTCCCTCTTTGCAGTGGTTGTGTGAGACAGAACTTTGTCTCACTTGCAGTAGAATCATTTTTCAAACTAAATAAAAGTAACAACCATTAATGATCATTTGTTATGGTCTAGGCGTTGAATCTTAGCATCCACTTAATCATCACTTCTTGTAGTAACTTATGAATTAAGTTCCACTTTTATCTCATTTTTACAGCTGAGAGAACTGAGATTTAGAGAATCAAGTAAGGTACCCAAGGGATTACTCAGCCCTAGTTCTATGTGCTGTCAAAGTTTGTGTGGTAGGTATGACATTCAGAACACAAACACAGGTGCATATAAAATATATATTTATTTTATAAAATTGTTCTTGAAGCCTTTTTGCTGGGATGGTAGAAGATTCAATCACAGTCAGTATTGGCACTCACCACACCAGGCAGTTGTGCTGAGGTCTCCAAGTTAGCTGCACACCATCCAAGAGGCAATCATTGGTCCAACTGAGACTCTCACTGTTCCCGAGTGAGTGCTCCGATCCTTCTACCTGGTGCTCTCCTGCTCCATCTTACATTTGAGGCAATGGATTTTTTGGTAAAGCTTGGAACTCTAATAACTAAGATGCTATTCTCCTGGTACATCAAAGAGACAGTCCCATTGTCATATGCGACCTTCCTGGAGTGCTATTTTTACTACTGAGCAATAAGTGAATCCTGACTGATTTTTTTTTTTTTTTTGGTCTGGGAAATGTAACTCCTTATTCCTAAGTTTCTCAAAGTTACTCTCTGTACCCCCGTCCTCATGAAACTATGAGTAGCATAGTTTTTTCAAGAATTTCTCACTTTTACATGACACACAGAACCGTTTGCTTTAAGCATCTTCTGTTTCCTACCTTGCAAAAGTCCCAGAGGCCAGCACATACTTAAGTTCCAGCTGCAAGGTAGGGAAATATAGGAAGAATAAAGGTAAGCTATAATTCTCATAAATTATTCTGCTATGTGTCTTCTTTAGTTTTATCAGGTCAGTTTGTCTGAATGGGTGTGAGTTCACTGATGAGGTGTGATGAGTTTTGATGAGTGTGTCTTTTCCTTGCAAATCTATTTTATAGAACCCACTGCCAGGAATAGTTGTTCCTCTAAACCTCTGGTTTATTTTTATCTTTTGGACACTGTGAGTCACATAACAAACTACATTTCCCTTTCTGCAGGTCTTTCAGACACATTTTGATCAGATATGTGCCTGTGTACTCTGATATTTCTAAGAAACATTTTCAGTGCTGAGGTTTTTAAATAATAAGATGTGTTTAAAAAATACTGCCCATTAACATATGAGTCAGGGCATGGGGGAGGGGGAAGCCTAATGAAAGTGGGCTCCAATTCAGTCTTTTAAACATTTTTTAACATTTCTCTTTTTTTAACTACCTAGATTCCAGATTTTTATGTTTAATTAAGAAATATGGTGTTACTACTAAGTAATACTTATAAGATATAAAAATATGTAGGTAAAGATATAGTGATATAGCTTTGTCTCTCCTTAAACATTTGTTTTTCCTCCGTGGAGTTGGGGGAAGGGAGCTGCAGGTCAGCCCAAGGAGGGCTGGCAGCCGAGCACAGCGTGGATCTGCATGTACTCACACCTCCTGAGCCCCGAGGCAGCTCCACAGACTTGAACTTCCCCACCCTTCAGAACTGGGGAGAATTGAATTTATTTCCACTTAAGCTCCAGTAGGTTGCTATGTTCCCCAAGGGCACTCAATACATATTTACTAAATTGAATGTCCTCTGTGTTATCTTCCCTTCCCCCCCTCTCTCTCATTGTTAATCCTCAGCTGAAGATATTTTTCCCATTGATTTTCAGAGAGAGTGGAAGAGAGGGGGGAGGGAGAAAGAGAGAGAGATACAGGGACAGAGACACATGATGTGAGAGAGACACATCAACTGGTTGCCTCCCTGCACGCACCCCAGCCAGGGCCGGGGATTGAACCTGCAACCCAGGTACATATGTGCCCTTGACCTGGAATAGAACTGGTGACCATGTGGAGCACAGGCCTACGCTCTAACATCTGAGCCACACAGGCCAGGGCTTCCTTTCTCTCTTTTTTCTCCCCTGGTCCCCTGGCTGGGTCCTTGGGTCTTTGAAAATCACATTTTTCTGGAGTCTTCCCTTACTTTTTGTCTCATTAGTTTTAAGTGTTGGTCCTCTCTGTTTTCAATATCACCTCTTCATGCTTGTTTTCTCTGTGCCTGGGTCCTACCTCACAGCTTCTCTCTGAATCCATCCCTCTCTGTTTTCTTTCTCTGAGACTCTCTGTTCCTTCATTTCTCCTTTGTATCTTACCGACTCTCTCTCTGACTCTCTCTCACACACACACACATACTTTTCTCTATTTGTGTTTGTTCCCCTCCAGAGTTATCACTAAAAAAACGATTACATATTTTAAAGAAATTAAACACATTTGAAGATTTTTATATTGCTCAGAATAATTCATTTTATACAACATTTTCAGTCCCCAAATATAGGAACTTGAAGAAAGTAGATTTGTCGTTATTAACCACAACACACTGTAAGGCACGTAGAGTGAATGGGTCCACCTTCTTCTGGGTTCCGTTTGCACTCTGTCCAGACAGGATTGCATTCCTCTGCTCTTTCTGACACCAATCCAGTGACATTTCACCAGGAGACTATTAGCCTGGAGGGAATACCAGCCTGTCCCTTCCCCTAGTGCTTTGAATCCCATTACAGTCATTTGGCCCCAGATGCTGGCACAGAAACACAGGTTTGGTTGCACAAAGTCCTTGGAGCCTGACGCTTCTTGTCTTCTGTGCCTCCCATTCTAAGGACTGACATGAGACACAGGTTTGCTGCTGCTTTCCCGCAGCCCCTTTCTGGTGAAGCGCTAAAGGGTGTGGCCACCCGCTTCTTGGTTTGAGCCTGTTACTGTGCTGCCTTAAGCATTAACACTAATCCTCTAAACAGCGTTTGTGCCTGGAATGGTAACAAACTAATTGTCATATAAGGGTATACAGAGGATGAAATTTAAAGACCGTGGCATGGATGGACTACAAGCAGAGCCTCTGTGCCTGCTGCCCTTGGAAGAGGACCCTCAAGTTTCAAATAAGATCACAGTCCTGGATCACACCTTGATTTCAGCCTGATGAGACCTTGAGCAGACAGTCCAACTAGCCCAGACCCAGGCTCCCCCACCTATGAGGTAATACACTTGTGTTGCTTTAAGCTGCAGAGCTTATGGTGATTGGGTAGAAAGTAATAAAATACTAATATACCCTCCAACTGGGGTAGCCTTGTCACCTGTGCCTTTCACATTCAACTTATACATTCCTAATTCGTCTGTCCACTCATAAGAGATTTGAAATCCCTCCAGGCTGCAATAAAACCCAAGATTCTTTTTTAAAAAAAAAATATATTTTTATTGATTTCAGAGAGAGGAAGGGAGAAGGAGAGAGAGCGATAGAAACATCAATGATGAGAGAGTCGTTGATTGCCTGCCTCCTGCACACCTCCTGCTGGAAATCGAACCCTCAACCTGGGCATGTGCCCTGACTGGGAACTGAACCAAGATCCCCTGGATCATAGGTCAATGCTCAACTGCTGAGCCACACCGGCCGGGCTAAAACCCAAGATTCTTAACACAGCTTTCAAGATCCTGCATGATTTTGAGGTCAACTCCTCTGTGACACCATTTCTTGCCACTGTCTCCTGCATCCATCACTCTACAACCATTGTTTTCCCTTTGCTGCCCTCAGATACCCCGGGAATGTACCCTTGCTGATGCCCCCGCCTGGGGCTCTGTCTGCCAGATGTGGACAGGCCTTCCTTCCGCATTCCTTCAGGTCTCTGTTCAAACGTCATCTTATCAGAAAAGCTTTCCTTAGCCAGCGGGTGGAAAGCACAACCCTCTCTCCTCTCCACCCACATCACCCTCTGCAACCCCAGCCTGCTTTACTTTCCATTGTGACACTTGTCAGATATTTTCAAGTCTCCCCAACCTAAAATAAAGGTCTCATGAGGACAGGAGCTTTGTACTGCTTTTTACTCTAAGCCCAATGCATAGCACAAAGCCTGGCACGTGCAAGAGTCTCAATAAATATTGCTGAATCCGTGAATTCATTATGAATGAAATGACTTGCCACGATCCTACTCTGGTATGTGGCAGAGCTGGCCCTTGGATCCAAGTTTGTCTAACTCCAGAGTCCAAGGTTTTAAATACTTCGCCCTACTATTGAGGAGGAACAAGAAGTTAACACTGGGAGATGCTGGAGCCCAGGGGATGTGAGAGTGAAGGTGTTGAAGATGAAACTAGGAAGATAGTTGGGACAGATAATGAAGAATCTGGAAGTCTTGGAAAAGCAGTTTGCAGTTTTCACTGTGAGCATGTGGAGAAGGCTTGCAGCATGGTGTTAAGAGCCCCTCTCAATGCTAATGGTGAGGGGGTGCTTGAGACCATCCGAGATGGGGAAAGGGCATTTACCTAGACTCTAATGACACTTTAAATCTTTCTTCATCTCCCTTAGGATTCTACAGGACACTGCAATCTAAAAGGGACTCCGTGGAGAATTCAGGAAATATATTCCATCCCAGCACCTTTCACTCATGACTTGGTACAGACTTTTAAATGCTAAAGCTTCAGGTTACGGTTGGTTTTTGTTCCCCACGATCTTTTGTGGATCATTCTGAGTGTAGTGGGTCATAATTATTATAATTAGTTTTTTGCCCAAATGTATATATGTTACCCTGTTGAGCAGCATCTTTTTTTTTTTTTTTTTTTTTTTTGGTGGAGTAGGTGAGGCAGGAGGTGAGTCTCAGGTTCCCAAATCCATACTTCCTAATATTTCTTTTGGCCAGGAATATAACTGAAGGTGACTTCCTTTCTGTTGAAATGTATGTTCTCTATATGATAAGTTTTGTTTATCATTCTTGATCCTTATTTTCCATTAAAGTCCCTAAATAATTTCTCTCTGTTTTTAAATTTCCAAATTCTTGATATCTTCTCTGTGATACATTAGAGAATATAAAGCAGATTTTAAAAATCTGTTTTACATGTGAGCTGCCTGATTTATATCAGCAATCATTTTCTAGCTGGGTGGTTATGCTAAGCTTTATCATATGGTAAAATCACATTTAAACACAAACTATGGACCAGTACATAAACAAGAGCAGAGAAATATTTTTTCTTCCATTATGTTTGAACATAAGATTTTATTTAGGACTTTCTGAGTAACTCAAAATAAGGGTGGAAAAAGGCAGCTTCAAATCGGTTTAATCTGGCCGGAAAGCAATGAAGCAATAACACTGAATCTCTCCTTCGTCTGGGTAGTAATCAAAGCAGGCAAAGCTGTGGGTGTTGACTCTTTTAAAATCAGAAGAACTGTACCGTGTATGCTGGCAAGCAGTGCCCTGGCTTTTCTCCAAGCTGCGTTTCTAGAAGGCAACGAACAGCCCCAACAAGCCCCTGACTGAGCAGAAAAAGAAGCAGGTATGGTTGTGTTGAGGGCACCAAGGAGACAGGCTCTTAGGCTCTCTGGCAGATCTGAAGCCTCGGAAAAAAAATACCATTTAAAGGACAAATAACAGATGCATAGAGAAAAATCATAAAGGGGGGTCAGGAAGTTCAGAAACATCAACATGTATCTAGGTTAATTCTCATTTTCCAGTAAACCTCCCAGACTTTTAAATTTATCAGAGATGCTGGGAAAGGAACACCTGCTACTTTACAGGAAGAAATGAGACCTTGATTTGTGTATTTGGGGATATTCCCCCCCCCTTAGTAAGACAATGTGGGGCATAGACTGTAGCAGTGCTGTTGTGTACCCCATACATTCACGCAGATGAAAAAAAGGTCCTCCTTCCTTAGGGATCCCTTCCCTCTCCTTTGCCTGGCACCGGTGGGCTGCTATGAGCAGTGTGCTTACAGCTGGCAGCTGCCCTGGGACAGAGTGGGCCATAGTACACTGCAAGTTAGGGAGGCTTGTTAGGAAATTAAAATGTTTGAGAGCTGCTGAATTTATCTGGTGTCAAAGAAGCGTTTCCCCCCTTTTTCTTGCCATAGATCTACTTGCTTGGCTTAGATCTACTTGCTGCCGATCTGCGATAGCTAGATATATGCTAAATCGCCCCTTAGCAACATGCAAATTAACTTCAAAACATCTAAATCCAGTAAAACAAAATAATTTCCACTTAAGGTTGTACTCCATCTTGTCGGTTTATACTTTAAGTTCTGCTAATAATAAATATAATTATTTCCCTGTTGGACAAGTTTAGTTTGAATATGCAAAAGCAATTATTTTAATTTTCTATTTATATATAAAGATTAACATGGCTCACATTCAAAGAAATTAAATGACTAAGAAAAATAAAACAAGAATCATGATGCCAACTTAACAATTTATCAGTGTTCAGATTAGGTTTCTTTTCTAGACTACCATATAATTCTTTAAGTTTTATGCCCTATCGTTTTCTTTTTCATATGAAGTGATCATATGTTACACAATTTCTATTGTGATGTCTTGGTAAAACCTTGAGCTAAGAAGGAAAAGTGTCAGACCACTAGCTTGAAAGTCCCATGTGCCTGTGAGCATCACTTTTTAGGCTCTTTTCCTTGGGTCAGTTTGCTTTCTTTACTATTAAAGAGTTACATTCCATTTTACTTAATACCTGTCCTTGATCCCCAAATGTCATTCTTGACTTTTACTATGTGACTTATTTACCTGAAATTATACATCAAACATGCATGAATCTTTCTTCATCTGTTTCAGAAACTTTATCTGATTTCTTCTGCCATTTCTATTCAACTCAATTCAACCATTATCTCTTGACAGACTATGTACAGACCACCAGACAAGGCACATGGGCGACACAAAATTGAATGAACATAGAACCTGCACTTAGTGAGTTTCCAACACACAACAACAGTAACAATAACTGGTTTTTATTCAACCCTGACTTTTTGTCAGGTACTCTGTGCATTTTCCCTTTTAACCCTCACTTACGACAACCCTGTGACAAAAGTATTCTTATGTTACCAATGAGAACACTGGGGTTTGTAGAGAGTGAACAGTCTATTTAAGATAAAAAAGCCAACAAATGGTAGGTTTAATATTTAAAATGACCCCCCCAAATCAATCTTCTAACCTCTACAAAATAGTGGAAGATAAGAGAAATATACATAAAAAAAACTGGACCACAAAATATTGGCCCATTAACTAATGCTACAATCCATTTTGAGTAGCACCCCTTCCAAATTCCCTCTTGCATACACTATTTTGGTAAATGGCACCATCACCCACCCAGCTGCCAGGGAGCATCTATCCTTTCCTAGTCAATCACTCTATCTTACCAGTTACAGCACCTACATACCTATCCTCACAGACACTGTATTTTCTTGCAGTAACAGCCTGCTCTCCTCTTGTTGCTATGAGAGAAAATTGGTTTTATCATGTTCCTGCTAATAATCTTTCCATCACTCTTCTTAGGAAAAAGCCCAAACTCCTTAGTCTGGCGTGAACAGCCCTTCAAAATCTGGCTCTTGTTTTTCCTCTCTAGTTTTACCTCTGGAGCTACCTGCAGGGACACCCAGTTATACATCCAAAGGAGTTTTTGCCTTGTTCCGATTCTTCCTTACCTAATTACAAGCCCTCTTACTTTCTTCATACCTACCCACATGCTATCCTCTCTAGAACCTACTTCCTTGCCACCGTGGCCTCTACTCATCTTCACCTTCCCCAGGCCGGGCAGCCCCCGCGCCCTCCCTGCCAGGCTGGGCTAAGTGGCACGCCTTTTGAGTTCATGTACAACCATCAATACACTATCATAAAAGTTACCCTGCTCCATCCTCGTCTGTTTATGACCCTGGACAATGAGCTTCTAACAGGCAGGGGCTATCATTCATCACACCGACACTCAATTAATGATTGTTTAATGAAAGAATGAAGGAACTGTAATCCAGAACTTATTTATATCTGATTTTGGAATGCATTTCCTGTAATTCTCCTGTGATATAAACACACTCATCCGTAACTGGAGACATCATCCTCGGACTTATCGTTAGATATTGATAAAAGCAGCCAGAAACTTTTCAATGATTTATAAAGGCTTAACCTTTCTAACACTGCTTACTCCCTCACCCCTTGCTACCCTTTGTAGAGGTTCTCTTTCTCTCTCTAACTGATAAAAAGTGGATCTTAAGAAAAAAACAAACAAGCAAAAGCTCCTCCAGTTTTAAAATAGGAAGACATCTAATGGTGTCTGCGGCTGCCCGAGGGTATGGGAGCAAAGCCAGTGCCATATACATCCGCCTAACCCCTTGTGGTTTTAGATAAGATGCCCCTCAGGGCTGGAACTGTGATCTTGATCCATTCTGCTTATTTTAGAACTTGTAGACTTTCATAGCATTCTTTTTCTCTAAAAACAACAATCATAAAAATAGCATGGTCTTTTTTGCAACCTCCCTCATAGCTCAAGGAAAGGAAGCTTATAAAATTATGCCAATGTGAGATCAACTGAGATCCCACAAGGTCCTGACAATGCTCAGCAAATGCTTTATATAATAAGAAGAACCAAGTAAAAGAGACATGTGCTATGAGTCTTAGTAAAAGACATTTGAGATTGCACTGAAAAGTGGGACTGCAAAAATATCCACACAATCTTTGCTATAAAATCTCACTCAACTGGGGTGGGCAAATTCAAAGAGTCCATTTTAAAAGAGCCTCCTCTACACCAGCCATTTATTTCTTTATACTCAACCTATGAGTAAGTATTTTGGAGCACCTACTATGTGACTTCTAGTGTGAAACATGCAGAGATGGGGTAGGAAAACATGGAATTATAGCGGGAAAATGACTGGAGGCAGACAGATCTGCCTTTCAGTCCCAATTCTGTCACTATCAGCTGTTGCTCTGAGGTGTATTCTTGAACCTCTCTAAATCTGTGTTTCTTCATCTGTAAAATGCTGATAACACATTCTGAAGGTTTGTTCTGGGGTTTAAACCAGATAGTGTATTCAAAGTGCTCAGCACAGTGCCTGGCACAGAGGAGATGCTTGTCAGTGGTGGCTGCCACCTGTTACCATCAATTTAAACATGAACCCCAAGTACAATCAACCTCAGAGAAGAAGTGCTTAGAGAAGAACTGTTAGGAGTTAAAGTGTGTCTATAGTGTTCTTGTACTCACATAAATTATACCAGGCCCTCTAAGATAAACATAACCCTGCTCTCTGTCTTTCTCCCCGCCAAATGTCACCCTCCACAAGGATGGGACCATTTTTTAGTTTGCCTTTGCATCTTTCTAGCAAATAGCAGAATACCATACCCACAGACAGTCTTAAAATATATATTAAATAATATTTTATCTATGTGCTTTCTGTGATTAAGTGATTAGCTCCTAGAAAGCAGACACAAGGTTCTGTTTTATTTATGTTCAATTACCCCTAAGTACAAACTAGAGCTAAACTAAGAACAAAAACTAAACAGCTCAGCTTGGATCTAGTTTATTAGTTCCAAATTCAAAGTTTCCCAGATCACTGTCCTCCTCATGTAGTTTGAGGGTAGGTACCCATAATACGCCAGTCCCCTTGTATTACTAAAGTTAATTTTCTTAATAATCCACATGACATAGATAACTGGTTTCCTCCTGGTACAGAGGAAGCTGAGGCTCAGAGAAACTAAGGCTCCTGTCCAGTTATGCAGCTAAGTCAGTGGCAGCACTGAGTTTTAAATCTAGAATAGCCTGACGCCTTCTCCCACAGCACATGGTCTCCTGTTCCAGCTGTGGGACAGAGGCGCGAGACAGGCACCGGCACAAGGCCAATTGTTCTGGGGGGACCACCAGAGTTTGTGTTTGAATTTTGGAGCCTTTATTAGCTGGCCAGTGGCTACAGCTGCAGCTTCTCACCCATGTAAGAGCCGAACTGCAGCCCTGACCCCTCAGTTCTCTCACTTTATGCTCAGTAACCACAAAGGCACTGCTGTGAAGCTGTTTCCAAGAATTTGTTAGGTTGTCAGCTTTTGTTACAGGAAACAAGGGGGGAACTTCAGCAACATAAAAGGGACGATTTAAACACAATGTCTTAAAATGAATAATGGGGTTATGCTTGGCCGGAGCGTGACTGGTTTGTTTTTTCTATAAGAACTCAGGGGGGGCGGTGATTATTGGGCTGGCTTGTCGGGCTCTTGTCCTGTACAGTAGGGATCTTGTTCTACCTTTACTGTTAGTTCCTTAGGTGTATTCTTCTGGCCATGGTGGCCAGAACACAATGTGCTGGAATTGCAGCGGAGGGTCTTGGTTGCTCTGCTAAGCGCGCATCTTCCCTAGTGACACTGTCATTTCCCGTGAGGCTCTCTCACCATGACTTCCCCCAGTATCTATCTGCCTTGACCAGTTAGATGACAGGATCAGAGAGAGTAACATTATTTTAATTAGAATCAGTGCTCATGCAGGAATGTGAAATGCCTTTTACAAGACTAAAAACTCTACCTTGAGTAGTCAGGACTTTTCTGTGAATGGATAAGTTTTCATTAGACAAGATGTTCAAATAAGTCAGGGAAAATTCCTTCAACAACTGCTGCCAAAATGAAATTCCCCAAATGTTTCAGTCAAAAATACATTTGCTCTGGGTGAAAAAGGTGAAGGGATTAAGCAAAGGAAAACAAACAAACTCATAAACTCAGACAACAGTAAGCTGATCAGAGGGAAAGGGGCTGGGGGAGGTAGAAGACAGCAAAGGGGGATAAATGGTGACGGAAGGAGGCTTGACTTGGGGTGGTGCACACGCAATACAGTGTACAGATGGTGTGCTGTAGAATTGTGTACCTGAAACCTGTATAATTTTATTAACCAATGTCACCCCAACAAATTCAATAAATTTTTTAAAATAAAAAAATAATAAATAAATAAATAAATAAATAAATAAATAAATAAATAAATATTTTTTAAAAGTACATTTGCTGTTAGAAATAAAAGCAACAGAGAAAGTTCATTTGTTGGTAGCTTCCCTGAAATTTTATTATATCTCCTACATTCACCAAATCCTATTTAACATTTTCTTTAATCCAGCAACTTCATTCTTCAAATAAAAAATTTTAATCCACATCTAACAGTAAAATATATGCACATCTTTTGCCTTATTCAAAATAAAATTACAAATACCAAGAAGCATATTTTGCTTCTGGTCAGAATGGAAAGTAACTTTTTAAAGGGCCTGATAAATTTGATTTCTTATGTAGTTTTGTGATAATCATCAGTTTAACTCTGTTAAATACCAAATGGCAATTTGAACCTGAAAGTCTGCCAGAAAAGTACATTCAGTTCCCAGTTTCTTATGAGACCTTGAACAGCTTTACTCATTTCAGTATCCTCTTGATACTGAAGCATTATATTCTACTCTTGTTGAAGGACTCATCATTTCTTTCAAATAATATGTTGCATAATTGCTAAACTCGGGGAAGAAAATTCAATTTTTAAAAAATTAGGTGCTAGCATGAACCACAATTCTGGTAGCATTTGGACTAAGTCTCACCTTTAGGCAAAAACACATTAAGTTTACTCTTTGCTTCTTGAAAGTCTTCCCTGAACACCACCCCTATCCCCACCGGAGATGTGCTAATCCTTACGACTGCTTATGGAGTAGATGTTATTAATTCCATTTTATAAATGATGAAACTGAGACTCAAGGAGTGTAAACACTGTGCCCTATAAAGTGGTAGAGGTAGAAGTCAAATCACCTCGCCCAATCTTTCCACCTACAGCATGACTTAAAATAGTCCCTTATTTTTGCCTCCTTAAAGGTTTTCTCTTAATATTTCACCTCTGACTGCATTCATAGCACCAGTAGTGAGAGGATATGATTGTGAAAAGAAAGAAAAAAAAATACATATAGGAGAAATGACCAGATAACATGAAAGCCACAATCGTTTCCCAGCTTTCTTTTATTTTCCCAAAATTACTTTGCAGTTGATAATCCACCCTCTGTGTGTATAAGGCTTTCTGGGCAAGTAGTTGCTGGATATGGATATCAACTCTGAGAACCCAAGGTCAATGTGGTTAGCATTCTGAAGGTTCAAGCAAACTTGTCTCTGCCCCCAAATAAGAGAAAAGTGGCCCTAGAATTCAGCTGGTTGTTGATGACCAATCATCCCCTTTGAATAGTTGTTACTCCTCATTTTGTACAAACTCAAAATCATTTGCACAAAATCCAGTGTAAGGTATGATTAAATCAGCATCACTTTATAAATGGGGTTGGGAGACACAAAGCTGAAATTTGGATTTCAGAGGCTGCAAAGACGTTTTAGAATGCTCTGCTCAATCCCTGGAGTGAGATTTCACAAAAACAAGTTTCATAGAAACAACCCATAGCATACTTGAGCAAGAAAATACAGGGAACAAGAAAGGATCTGGGTCTCACATAAATTCAGATACTGAAGTGTGATATCAAGTGAATAGTATAACCTCTTGATAATCTGTTTTGTTTGCATACAGAGGGAGTTTCAGCAGTGGTCAAACAGTTGTACTAGACCAAGTGAACCAAAGAAAACATATCCCATAGATCCCCACTGATCTGTGACAAAATCCTGCTCAACCTAGAGTAAGATTACGAAGCAAAAGCAATGCAGTCCATGCTCAGTGTAAGGGTGCAGTTGCACTTTTTGGGAAAGGCTGCCCTTTGCAGTGAGATGATAACATATAACATCCCTAAAATTTTTGATGCTAAAATACATTCTTTTTGAAATTATGAAGATAGTAAGCTGCAGTTTTTAAAAAAATGTTCTTCCTTAGCTGAATTATGACTTGGCCATTGTTATGGGCTGAATTTAGTCCTGCCAAAAGATGTTGAAGTCCTAATCCCAGGTACCTGTGAATGTGATTATATTTGAAAATAGAGTTTTTCTAGATGATCAAGTTAAGAAGAATGCATTGGGGAAGGCCTGAGTCCAATATGACTGTTTCTTTATAAAAAGAGAAAATTTGGATACAGGAAATTTGGACCAATGGAAGATGGGTAGAGACGTTGAGAGAATGCCATCTACAAGCCAAGGGATGCCAAAGAATGACAGCAAATCACCAGAAGCTAACAGAGAACTATGAAACATATTCTCTCCCAGTGGCTTCAGAAAAAAACAAATGTGGCAACACCTTGACCTCAGACTTCTAGTCTCCAGAATTGTGAGATTATAACTCTCTGTTGTTTAAGGTTTCTAGTTTGTGGTTGTTTGTAATGGCAGCCCTAGGAAACTATCACATCCAACCTAGGTCAATCCCCTGTTTTTGTTTTGCTTTCTGAAATTTTATTAGTTCTTAAAATCCTAAAGCCTGGGAACCCTTAAACTGAATGATCTTAAGATTCCATCCAACCCTGTGATTTTATAATATTTTACACTGTGGAATCTGTTTTTCGTGTTTTCTGTTGAGTCATCAGGGTACCTGTAGGATTGGAACCTTCCCAATCCTCCTGCAGATGACATAGTACAAACAGTAGTAACATTTCGGTGTTTCAGAGCCAAACCTGAGAAACTATCTCACTGCATGGATGGAAACCCTAAACAAGGATTCTGAATTTTTTCCCCTAAAGTTTGAATAGAAGTAAAACTCCAGACACTTTGGATATAGAGTATAGGCTCAAAGACTCCTCTGCCCATGAACCTGATGAAGGTGCATGTTTTTATAAGGTTATAAATAGCTGCCCAAAGTCTGTAGATCACCTATTCCTTTTTCTATTTGGTTTATCAACCAGCCCTCACCCCTATTGGTCTTGGGAACTCTTTCTGCTTTCTTTTCTCCTCCTAGGCAAGCTACACCAGAAGAGACTAGGGACAGTGAGGAGTGTTTTAACACACCGTACTAGAGCCCACTGGTAAGTGCCACATTTCCATTGCTCAGATGGGTTTGAAAAAATCTAACTGGGCATTCACCCACTCGATTATTCACTCATACATTATTCAATAACTAGTAAAGAAAGAGGAGACCCAGGGATATCAGTCCCTGCTGTGTATTAGATTTTCACAAAATGATTATAATTATAATAACAAGACACTCTTCCTCATTTTATAGATGAGAACTCTTGGGTCCAATAATTGAACTTGTCCATGGTCCCAACAGCTGAGGAATGCAGCAGCTTGACCTCAGTTCTAAATGACTCCCACGTCTCTGCTCTCTTCACTATATCAGCTGCCTACCCATAAAACCTACCAAACTAGTATATACACACCACGGTATCATAAGACATGCCCTTCATTCAGGAGCTCTTTTCTCCCAACCCCTCCTTGACTCCAGTCAAAGTCCCTCACCTCACAAAAACCTGGTTAAAAACTAACCTGCTCCAGGAAGACCTTCAGACTTCCTGGTTTCCATCTTTACTCAGCCAAGCCTTCAGCACTTAGGTTTTAAATTGGGCAGCTTCTGTTGGTTTGTTTTGCATTTATTGAAATGCTGTGCTCCTTTTGAACCAGTGTGTTTCCGTACTTGATTTTCACCTCCCTGAAAGATCATCAGTTCCTCCGAGGAAAATCCCGTATCTCCTAATCTAGTCCTAACCCTGCTGCTAAGGAGCTGTACAATCTCTGTTACATCACTTAATCTATTTGAACCTTCATGTCCTCATTGACGGGAAAAGAGGGTGGCCGTAAGATGCTGTCTACAGATATTTCTTACCCTGATGGTGTATACTTAGTGTCTCTCAAGCAACCCAGTCCTGGCTCTCGGGGGTGCCAGCTGAGGCCTGTGGCCAGGCTTACTCATATGAGGGCTACTCTAGTTTTATCAAAGCAGATTCCCCTGCCCCGACCCCTGCCCACACCCTTGCTGGAAAACCTAAGGCAACACTACTGAGTGTAGACTCAGACAACCCACGCTGCTGCCCATCCTAGTCCTCCTGTTGCTCCCTCTCTCTCTTTCCCTTGACATACAGCCATGAGCACTGCTCCAGACCAGGCTGATTCCTACTCCTCTAAGATGTGGTCATTCCTCACCTCCTGAGTGAAGCCTTCCCTGATCAGCAATCTGCCACCAGTGTCCGTGAAACTGCTGTAGCTTGTTCAAGTATTTACCCCTCTGCGTTTTAACTGCATCCTGCAAAAGGAACTAGTAGAGTGATGTGGTTATGAGTATAGTGTCTTGGTTTCCGACTGCTTAGGTTTGTAATATTACTGTGCCACTTACTAGCTATGTGCCTTAGAAAATTACTTCTCTGTGCCTCAGTTTTCTCATCAGTTAAAGGAAGATAATAATGGTACTTATATCCTGCAGTGTTTTTGAGGATTAGATGAGTTAATGAATGAAAGCACACAGAATAGTGAACCTATTATATAGTTAACACAATACAATAATACCATCTCATGTTCCATTTCCCATATAAAATTTCATATAAGGAGAGAGCTATTTTATTATAACATTATTAATAAATATCTTAAAGTCTCCCTTTCTGTCTGTCTATTATCTTTCCTTTCATCGGCTGCTCCTCATCTCATCATTCTCTCTCTCCTTGAATTATCTCATATAATAATATTCACCTACCTCAGCCTGCTCCTTGAAGACTTCTCCAAGAATTGGACCATCCTTGTATAAAAGGACAGGGTTGGATTTGTTGCTGAAAAGATTAAAAGACATAATACATGTGAAAGTGCCCAAAGATGAATATAGCCCAGTAAGAGCATGTACATTCAATCAAGGAATGTTTACTATACACCGGCTCTATATGTAGCATGTGACACTAGATACTGGGGATAGTCTTTGCTTTCACATTGCTTACTGTTTAGTGGGGATATAATTATACCCACAATTGGGATGCAATGTGATTAGTTGTAATGAAAGGAGGAAAGCAGATGCTATGGTAACCCGCAGTGCATATAATACAGTTATAGTAGAGGAAGCTTTCCTGAAGGAAGTAGCACCCAGGCTGAATCTCAAAGGATGAATGGAAATTGATCAGCCTTGGGAGAGGAGAGGAGTCTCCCAGGCCGAAGGATGACAAGTGACATGAAAAAAGACAGAGAGGCCTTTGGAGCTAGTGCAAGAAGTTCTGAGGGGTTGAGGGGGTAGGAAGAGATAAGCACAGGCCAGATTATAAAGGGTTTTTATGCTTCTGCCTGGATGTTACCCTGCTTGCAATGGGGAGCATGAGAGTTTTAAGCAAGGAAGTACCAGGGCCCAATCTGGGTTTATGCTAGCTGTAGTGTAAAGGATAAGTTGCAGAGGAATATGGTAGAAACAAAAATCAGTTTGTAAGGTTATTGCTATAACTCTGTGAAAATGGCTAAGGGCCTAAAGTAAGGGATGCAGATGTAAGACTGAAGAAAAAACAAAGCTGAAAAAATAACCCAGAAGAGAAAATACATACAGTTCACACCAATTGTTTTGGGGGTGTAATTTTACTACATCAATGATTTGATATGACCTTAAACATTTCAACAGACTTTCTAGATGCAGTGACCCTAATGGTAGAAATTTTGAGCCCATCTGAAGTGATCTTTGAGTGGTAGGGACTCTGAGGACACCTCACGCACATCTCAGTGGGAGCCACATCTCCCATGGAGATGTAGCCTTGGATTGCAAAAAAAATAACCTAAAGCTACCAATTTTCTCCCTAACTTCCTTTAGCATGTTTCTTTAGCTACAACGCCTATTTCAAATTAACTTTAATTTTATTTCTTATCTTACAGACCTCTTTCCCTGTTTCTCTGCTGGGTCACTGCCAAACCTCAAGCTGCTATCACACACGGTATTTTGTTGTCTGCGGTCCGGCAGGCTGCTGGTGTTGAGGGGAAGGAGATGCCTTCTGTTGTATGTACAACATGGCTGGACCTTGACGGATGACCGCTTTGTATTACTCTGAGTGTTAGCCTCTTTTATTGTGCAGAAGCCAATGACTGAGTGTCCACAGCTTTAACTGAGTGATGGGAAATGTAGATTGAACCACCAGAGGGTACTTCAAAGTGCTTTTATATCCCTTTTGTGAACAATTTTATATTGTAATTGTATATAATTGATGAATTGAGGGAGGAAAGAGACTGTGAACCCAATGAGTTAAGCATTTCTTTTAAGATCCTGTTTGTTTCCTGTCCAAGGTGAGACATGAAATGTAATGCATGTGGTTTGTGTATACATTAATATGGGAATTGCCTTTCAGCTCTGTATTTCTATTTTAAGGCAATAGAGGGAGAGTGAGAAATGCAAACACAGCCTTCAGAAGACCACTGCCATATGGTACTTTACTCCATGAAGGATGTCAGGTTCGCACTAGGTGGTGATTGTAATACATAACCAAGTTAATCTTGGATAAACCTTTCCAAGCCCAAGTGAAAAAGTGGTGGTGATCTGGACTTGATTGTTTTGACATTTGACAATTTATTGTGAGTCTATATGTTGGACCAGTGGGAGGAAACAAGAATAGTGTAGAGACTATGAAGGTATATACCAGGAGTTATAGTTTCATGAAGCTTGAATGGGCTCTTCTTGGGAGAAACAGTAACATATGGGATGACACTAATGCCCAACTCCCTGGGAAAAGATTTACAAATCTTTTCTGGGATGTCCCCAGAGATCTTACCCCAAGTTTAGAGGCTTAAGTGCTACAGCTGAAACTCGGGACCCTGGCAGATGTTGATTTCATGAGAGGACTGCTTTTGGCCTTCTGTCTTGTTAGTCAAATCTCCGTAGACACAAGAGAGAGTGGACTTTAAATTCCCAAAGTACGCCTGGGGGAATAGTTGTCTTCAGTATTGCTATTTTATGGAGATGTGTCGTGCGGAGCAGGAACTGTGAAATATGTTGGTTTCAACCAAGAGTTTCTTTGAGCTTCTCTAGGTGTTTTGTTGGAAAAAAAGAGACAGATTATTTCAATAAATGCCATCACAAAATTGAGTAGGTATAATAGCTGCAAAGAGAAATAGAGGTAGTCCTTGTTGTTTTGCCAGCTCCCGAGATGAATATTTGCATTCATTGATTTATCAACCTTTTTTGGACAACTTATCATGTGCCAGACACTGTTCTGGCACTGTTATTACAGAGATGGACAACAGGCAGTTTCTAACTTGAAGGAATTTGTGGTCCAGGAAGCATGCGTGTATGTCTATTCAATATAGGAGAATTGAATAGGGAAGTGTACACTTCAAAAGGAAAATCTTTTAAAACATTGTGAAGGCAAGTGTGTCCCTACCATATATGAAATTGGCAGTTTTCAGGAAATGGGACACTATTCAACCTATTGTTGACTCTTTCCAAAGCCTAACTTTGGATTTTGAATCCAAGGCTGAAAAGGGGATGGGGGCAAATAAAGAGTAAAACAAATATATGGAACTTCAAAAAGGTGAAACCTAAATCCAAGCACAGAGCTGAGGTCTGAGGAGAGAACGGAGACCCACACAGCCTCTGTATGCCTTCCCTTCCCTCACTCAAAGTGTCAATTTAAGTAAGATGATGTAAGAACTATCAGTTACCATCAATAGTAAAGCTATAGGCTCAGATTGAGTAAAATGTTCTCCATCTAAGGAAAAGTGCTTTCATAGAATAAAATTCTAGCACAGACATAAATTGATCACCACAAAGATGACCACGTGAGAAAGGGGCCCAGAAGTCAAATTTTCTAAATATAGTAATAGTAACATTTCCAAGTAAAGAGAATAAGATGATGCACCAGTAGAATTTGCACCACTGGAAGGAGAATAAGTCTCCAGGGCCCTTGCTGTCCCACAGCAGTGGGCTGGATGAAGCTGAGAGCAGTGCTCAGTCGGTCCCTGTGATTCACCAAGCTTTTCTGAGAACCTACCATGTGCCTGGTTCTGAGTCTCATACAGTGGGCAGTACAAAAATGAATGTCACCATCTGTATCCTGAAGACATAACCAAAGCAAAGCTCAGTCTAGTGGGAAAGCAAACAAGTGTTCAGCTACAATGGTAAAGTTCAGCCTGTGGTTCGTGCTAGAACCAAAGGTAGAGAGCCAAGAATTCTAGCAGATTTAGAAAGAAAAGTAGTGTTTTTTTGATGTTCAGTAAATACTTCACAGAAGATGATGAAAACAGTGATGAATTCCAGAGAGGGAAGGCAAGCAACAGTAATGGCATATATTAACAGTCAGGGCTAGCCCTACCTGGTCTGGCTCAGTGGTTAGAGTGTAGACCCACAGACTGAAGGGCCCAGGGTTCGATTCTGGCCAACGGCGCATACCCTGGTTGCAGGCTTCATCCCAGCCCTGATCGGGGTGCGTGTGGGAGGCAACCAATTGATGTGTCTCTCACATTGATGTTTCTCTCTCTCTCTCCCCCTTCCTCTCTCTGAAAAGCAACAGAAAAAATATCCTCAAATGAGGATTAAAAAAAAAATCAGGGATAGAAACATGTGGGGAATATTCTGGAAATGGTAGAAAGTTTTGTGTAGTTGTTTGGGGGATGCAGCAGAGCTGACCTGTGGACTGGAGATCTTATTTACCATTTAAAAATATTTGGCACTTAAATTTATTGACAAGTGACAGCTAATAAATCAGAGGGTGGCAAATTAAGTTTAAGGAAAGAGAAATACTTGTAATATTTGCAGTGGGCTGAATGGTGGCCCCTCCAATAGATATACTTGTATCTTAATTCCTGAAACCTGTGAGTGTTACCTTAATTGGAAAAAGGTTCTTTGTAGATGTCAGTAAGTTAAGGATTTTGAGATGAGAAAATTATGCTGGATTGTCCAGGTAGGTCTAAATCCAGTGAAAATATTCTTATAAAAGAAAGGCACAGGTATATTTGAGACAGACACAGGAGATAAGGTGATTGGAAGATAAGCAGAGATTAGAGTGATGTGGCTACAAGCCAACGAACCCCAAGGAATGCCAACAGCCTTTAGAAGCTGGAACAGGGTTCTCTCTTAGAGGTGGGTTGTCACCTTAATTTCAGACTTCTAGTTTCCAGAAGTGGAAGAGAATAATTTTCTGTAGTTTTCAATTACCTAGGTTGAGATAATTTATTGTAGAAGCTCTGGGAAACCAATACAACACTTCAAAATTAATCATTACAAATAGAATAACATTGACTACATAAAGTATGATGCTTTTCAATTTTGAAATCCCTTTATACACACTATCTTACCTTGTTTTCATCATAAAACAGTGAGATAGTGCTATTTTCCCCATTTAATTGTTGAACTGAGATTCAATGAAATAAAATCACTTTCTTAAGGTATCATATTTCTATCTTCAACTCTGTTTTTGCTACTAACCTCTGTTGCTTTAGTAATGAATCATGGTCCTCCCAGACACCACTCCTGTCCGTCCACCTATAGTTGATAGCTTCAGTGGGCATCCAAGTAACTTGAGGACAGAGGAGGAAAAGGGGGAGGAATCCAAAAGGAACCAAGATTAGGAAATTCTAAATGAGGGTAAAAAACAGTAGGGTGGCCCTCTTCAAGTTTTCTTGGGTTTCAGCTAATGCCTCTGTAATATCAACTAAGACTTTTAAATCTGTGTCTCTGTTTCCTATTCTATGAAGTGGGCACAATAATCCATGACTGGGTTGGTTTAAGGATTAAATGAGCTATGTATTTTTAAAAAGCCTACTTTAAAAGTTATAATGACACTCCTTTAATGCCAGATATAATTATGAGAGTGAGAGCCGAATGGTGTGCAGACCTAAATTGCTCATTAGTATCAGCTGGGAAACTTTTAAAGCTTGCTGAGACCTCGATTCTTCCCTGGAATTATTAAGCCAGAATCTCTTAGAGTGAACTTTAGGCATCAGTATTTTTAAAAATCATCTTAAATCATTTCTATACATGGTGCCAGTTCTGAGAGCCCTTGCTGGAGTGAGAAAAGGTGAGCTCTGGGGTCAAATTATCTAAGCATAAATTTTGCAACTTTATAAATTGCTACCTTATAAATTGTGTGATATTGAGCACATTACTTAACATCTTCAAAGCTGTTTCTTTAGCTTTAAAATAGGCATAATAATGCTTAGCTCTTAATGCTGTTGTAAGAATTGAATTAAATGTATGTACAAATTGGTTAATCAGTTCATGTTAGTTTGACCTCCCTTGTCCTTTTTACTTTAATAAAGTCAACGGAAGCCAAAAGGAAAGAAAGGGAGGAGAGAGTTGCATTTAGCACATGATGTGTATTTCCAAAAATTAGCTCCAAGTTGCATTTCTCAAATTGAAGTGAAGTCATATGGAGATGCAGACACCAAAAATGCAATCATTACACAGAATTGGTATCTTATAAAACTAATAGGTTCCCAGAGGTTATAATAATTCACATTAACTGTGAAACCAAGTGTTTCCTCATTAATCAGTGCCCTAGGAAAGTGCCAAATGTTTCCTGTGCTTAGCAAGTCAGAATAGATTAGAGTCACAAGACAGCATTTTCACTGCCAAGGACATTTATGGTCATTGAATGTTTAGTGACCTGTACTGAGCAATTGTCACTCTGCTCACCAATAGTGGAGATGTTAAAAAATTGGTAACAAGATGGGGTGATAGTCACAGATTTTGTGGTTATTCTTATTTTAGTTATAGAAAAACTTTTTTACATTGAAAGGCATTTCAGGATCTAAGCTGGCATTTTTATCTTTATTTTCTAAGTCTGAAAGAATCAGAGCTGCTGAATCTCAGAAAGGTGCTTCTTTCTCTTAGAAATGCACAGTCAGTTTCAGAACACACTTATACAGCTCTAAAAAGCTTTGCACCATAATTGGATGTAGTGTAAAAACCTTGGGGATGCATACTTTTAATTTGTAATTGTAGCCAAGTAGAGAATACTTGAGCTTATGTAAAAACCCATTCAAGGAATACTGATTGCCAGAGGTTATTTCTATCAGACTAAACTCATAATTCAAGCACAAGATGGCACACTGAATTGCATTATAAACTTATTTATTAAGTAAACAATATTGTATTGGTTTGGGCTATCTGCTTAAAAAGTAGGTCCAACCCTGATAGTAAGAGGCATATCTAAAGCCCAGATCTTCCTTTCTAATACTGTTTTCCAATAAAAGGAACCAGGACTCCTCAGAGAAAAGGCTGATTCTAGGACTGGGACGGGAAATATCTTGAACATCTTGGAGTGGCAGAAACTAAGAAAAAATAACAAAACAAAAGAAAACACACAATCATAGGAGATGTCTATGGAACACAGCAGCCAACTGAAAGAGTTCCTAATGGCCAAAGGAACATTTTGAGCAACAAAATAAATGAAATAATATTAGATTACAACCCAAAGTATAAGACAAATATCTGAGTCTATATTGATATGAACAAATTATTGAATAAATAAATAAAAGGGGAAAACAGACAAATCTTCCATGCAGAAGAATTCCAAATACACAGATCCTCCATCCTCAAGGAGGTGGAGCACAACTCCCCACTCCTTAAGTTGTGGGTTGTGTATAGTGACTTTCTCCCAGATAATGCAGTATAGGAAGGAGAAAAAAGAATGTGTATTAGGATTATTCAAAGAAAAAGAGCCAATAGGATAGATAGATAAATACAGATATAGATATTGGTATATAAAAGAGTATCTACCATAGGAATTGACTCACATGGTTATAAAGGCAAAGAAGCCCCACAATCTGCCCTCTGCAAACTGGAGAACCAGGAAAGCAAATGGTATAATTCAGTCCAAGACTGAAGGCCTCAGAACCAGGGAGCCAATGGCGTAACTCCTAGTCTGAAGTCAAAGGCCTGAGAACTGGGGCCCTGCTGGTATAATCCAGAGTCCAAAGGCCCAAGACTTAGGAGGCCTGATGTCCAAGGGCAGAAGAACGCAGATGTTCCAGCTCAGAAAGAGAGACAATCTGCCCTTCTTCTGCTTGTTCCTTTTGTTTGGACTCAAAGGATTGGATGGTACCCACCCACATTGGTGAAGGCAGATCTTTAAGCCTAATGATTGGAATGTTGATCTTTTCTGGAAACAGCATCGCAGATACACCCTGAAATAATGTTTTACTAGCCCTCTGGACATCCTTTAGCCCAGTCAAGCTGATGCATAAAATTTACCATCACAAAGAGTATCTTCACAGTTACAAATGCTGCCTCAGCCAGCTGATCAAGGTCAACACCAACTGTGATAAATCATGTTGCTAGAATGTGCTCTCAGCATGATGTGATCTTCTCTTAGGATCTGTGGTCTTCTCTTAGGAACCCATAATCCCAGTTCAATCATGACTAAAACATCAGACAATTCCTAATAGAGGAAAATCCTGCAAAATGCCGGCTGGTACCCCTAAAAACTGTCAGCATTATTAGAAGCAAGGAACATTCAAGAAAAGTCACAGTCTAAAAGAACTTAAGGAGATATGGTGACTAAATACAATGTGATATCCTAGATGGGATTCTGGAACAGAAATAGGGCATTAGGTAAAAACTAAGGAAATCTGAATAAATTACGGGCTTCAGTTAATTATAACATATCAATATTGGTTCATTAATTGTAACAGGTGTGCTGTACTAATTTAGAGCTATTAGTAACAGGAGAAACTGGATGTGAGGTATGGAAACTCTCTTACCATCTTCACAATATTTCTGCAAATTTAAAATGGTTCTAAAAAGGAAATTTATTTAAGAATATAGGTAAGTCCATGTAAATGGTCCATTTTTGAAGTAAGAAAGGATTGAGCACCTACTATAGGAATTGGTAGGAACTGTGGTTAGAAATTTATTTAAGGATATAGGTAAGTCCATGTAAATGTTCCATTTTTGAAGTAAGCCAGAATTAATTGGGCACCTACTATAGGCATCTTGGTAGGAACTGTGGTTAGAAAGCTACATAAGATAGAAAAGAATCTAAAGAACTTAATAAACTGATGAACAGAATAGATTCAATGACATGGAAGCATAGATGAGACTGACGAAATGTCATAGGGATGGAGGAGGGTGGGTGGAGGGAGAGAGAGTAACCAAAGAATTTATATGCATATATGCACAACCCAAGGACACGGACAATGATGGGGAGAGGGACTGGGGAGGGGGAAGGGATGGGGTGGAACGGGTCATTGGGGAGAAAAAGGGACATCTGTAATATTTTAAACAAAAATAAATTTTTTTTTTTTTTTTTTTTAAAAAAAGAAGAGGATGAGGAAGGGAGGAAACTCATTCACTTAAATTTTCTATGTCCTGGATACTTGATTTTAGAATGTTAAAGTCTAGAAAGAGAGATAATAACAGATGTAAATAATTAAAATACAACAATTAAAATAAGTAAAGAAAAAAAAGAATTATTTTTACATTTTAAGTAATGAGATCTTTATAAGCAAGTAATTAAACACAGAAACATTAAATAAAAGATTAAAACTATCTCTATAAAAAATTTTTCCAGGAAAACAAGAGATACCATAAACAACCAAAAAAGTATAAATATGAAAATGGGACAGAATTTACAGGTCAATTGATAAAAGGCTAATTTCCTTGCTATAGGATTTTAACAAATCATTACAAAAGAAATCAACAACTGGACAGAAAAATGGACAAAGCATGTAAAAAATGGGTTGCCAATTTTTTTATGGTGAAAGACGTATCAATGGCTTTTTTCGTATGTGTAAAATTATACATAACTTCACAACA
Organism: Miniopterus natalensis; assembly: GCF_054644295.1. Taxonomy (NCBI): domain Eukaryota; kingdom Metazoa; phylum Chordata; class Mammalia; order Chiroptera; family Miniopteridae; genus Miniopterus; species Miniopterus natalensis. The sequence goes on from NC_142089.1 coordinate 43,462,726, forward strand.
AACAAATGCACATAAAACAATGAGGTCCCATTTTAAAGAGCCAAGATTAGTAAAGACCAAGCATTAGATAATGTATCGAGGTGGTAAGGATGCATAAAAACAGCCATCTCACATATTGTTTGTGGGAATGTAAAGGGAAAAGTGAGTGACAGTGTGGCAGAAGCTGCTGGCATCTCGGCTGTATCCTCATGCCAGTACATCTCAGTGCGTGCTGGCCTGACTTCCAAATGTCATCAACACTTACTAAAATGGGTTGTGATCTGGGATGAAGACCATGTGCTGGCTTATGCAATATCTTTAGAATAGAAGAGATAAGCAGATAATGGGAATTAGGAGGAGAGTGGAGTTGGCTGGTTAGTGTCATAAGTATACTTAGAAAAAAAACGCATGACAGGCTCAATTACCAATCAGGACCTGATGCGAAAGCCAGAAAGTCTCAAAGAACTGTTTATCATTCAAAAGGCAGCTCTTGGCTTTCTACTGGACCTACTAGAAACTGAGTCTGATCATGGGACCTCAGGTGACTATATCACCAGAGCTGATCATCATGAGCTGGTTATTGGCAGACCCTCCAAGTCTTTAGGTGGGATGGGCATGGCAGTAACCCATTATACAACGAATGGGACATTTGTGATCAGGCATGAGCATGTCCGGGGGGGACAACTAACTAAGTGACATGAACTGGCAGCCCAGCCCTCCATATTACCTAACTGGTTAAGCCAATGTCTCTCTCTCAGGTTGTACCTATGACTTCACAGAGTTCCCTTAACCAGTTGTCAGAAAAGAATAAAACCCAGGTCTGATTCACAGATGGATTGGCTCAATACATATCACGTGAGCTGACAATGGACTGCTGTGCAACACAGCTCCACTCAAGGGTGGTCATGAAAGACGGTAGTGAGGAGAAATTCTCACTACTATGGGCAACACTCCCAGCACTACAAATGGGCAGGAATGTGCGTAAATGGTCTCCCTGGGGCAGGTTAACTGTAGCAGATGCCGCTGATACTTGGACCATAACCTCTCTTCCTTGCCCATTAGTTCACGCTCACCAGGCTTCCAGCAGTCGGCACCTGCATTTCTTTCCTTCTCCGGCCAGTGAAACCTGCTGTGCTTGCCTGTGAAATAGGCCATAAATGTTGGGGGATTAATACCTCCCAGGCAGTGGGCAGGGAAGCAAGTCAAGGGGTGACCCCGAGGACAGTAGTTTATAACTAAGGTTACAGAGAATTCCCAGCACATCATGATGATAAAATTAGAATGATTTTTTGTGAACTTTGTTACTTTTAAAAAATTATCTACAGATAATCCCATTATGACAAGAACCCAAGGCAGAGCCTCTGCACCTGGATGTCACTGCTCCCAGGATTGTACAGTGGCCCTTGGACAATGATTGACCTGCCAAGGCAGGAGTCAGTGTGTCAACAGCCGCTCCCTCACCCCCTGAGTAGGATGGATAACTCTGAGGCTGGTGTCAATACTGATTCCTAGAGTTTCAGCAGGACTGAGCTTCAGGTACCCAAAGTGGTGACGGGCTTGACAGTACATCCATATTGGCTACCTTCCTTCCCTGTCTCACTCTCCCACTCCCCTATTCGGTTTTCCTTCACTACTTAAAAAAACTATTTGTATTTGGATCCTTATTTCAGAATCTGCTTTTAAAGGAACTCACTTAAGGTGGGTACCTGTAAAAACTGTAAATGCACATACCGTTTGCCCCAAGAATTGTACCCAGAAATTTATCTACTCAAACATGTGCCCAGAGACATATGATATTTATAATAATAGTAGTAAATACCATTAAGTACTTACTATATACTAGGCATTAAAGCTCTTTTCATGCAGTAACTCATTCCACAGAAAAACCCTATGGAATTATTATCAAGTTCCCATTTTACACACGGGAAACTGTGGCATGCAGAGGTTCAGTAACTTGATTAACTCTGTACTATTAGCTCTTAAACTCTAAGAGCTGGTAGTACAGAGCCAGGGTTCAAACCCACGAAATCTGACTTCAAGGCCCATTCTCTTATCCACTCTGTATAAACATACAGACAAGGGTACTTGCTGCACACTGTTCAGAACAGCTAGAAACAGTTTAAATGTCATCATAGGAGGACAGTTAAGTAAATTATGGTATGTCATATTAAATTATTTAGAATTATTAAGAATAATAAGGTTTATATACTAATATAAAAAGAAGTTCAAATTGTTAGGTAAAACAAAGCAAGGCCCAGAACACTGTGTTTGCTACGCTTCCAACCTTGCAAAACACATATGTTTCTCTTTGTGTTAACTATCATAGGAATAGTTGTTGCCTTAGGAAAGGCCTGGGTGTCAAGCATGAGAGATTTACTTTATATTGTAGACCAGTTTTTTACTGTTTTAACTCTTTAACATATTACCTATTACTCTTTTAATACTCTCTAGTATTGGTTACACAATATTAAAAATACCGCATAAACAAGATATATATGAACTGGCATGGCATCGCAGAGGAAGAGCAATTCCTTCTGCCTGAAAGGATCTCAGAAGGCCCCATAAAAGGTGTTCATATACAGTAAATACAGAAGAAGGCTGCTCCGGACAGAGCATATTTGAAGGCCCAGAGGTGTGAGATCTCACAGGATATTGGGTAACTGTACTTAGCTGGCAGGAAATGCAGCTGGGAAGAGGTCAATATCAGATGGTCTGTGTAAACACTAACCCACAAGTGAAATAAAATATTAAGACCTATCAGTAGCTACTTGACAAAGGTAGTTTGTTGTAGGCTCTTAAAAATAGCTTTGACTGTCATGTGTGCCATATAGTTTATTACAAGGAAGGAAAAGAAAAATGCCTCAAGTCAAATGAGGTTTTCATAAAGAGTATTAATTTTCTTTATTCTCTCTTAATGCAGAAGGTTTGGCGAGGAAATATATCCATTAAGAATCAGAGGATTCAGCCATAAAAAAAAAGAATAAAATCTTGCCTTTGTGACAGCATGAATGGACCTGGAGGGTACTATGCTAAGTGAAATAAGTCAGACAGAAAGACAAGTACCACATGCTTTCATTTACATGTGGAATCTAGTGAACGAAATCAACAAACAAACAAAAGAGATACAGACTCATAGACATAGAGAACAGACTGACAGCTGTTAGAGGGGAGGGGCTGCAGGGCTGGATGAAAAGGGTGAAGGGGTTAAGCAGCAGAAATTGGTAGTGGCAGAAGAGCCACGAAGAAGTGGATGTGGTTAATAATGTCATGATGAATAGGTGTGGGACCAGGTGGGTGCTTGAAGCAGTGAGGGGACCACTCTGTAAAGTGTGAGATTTTCTGGCTACTTTGCCATGTGTCTGAAACTTGTACAGAATGGTATTGAATGTGAACTGTAATTGAAAAATAAGAAAATAGTACAAAAGATTCATAGGACTGAGTTAAAGTGCCCACTTCACCACTTACCAACTGTGAGCTCAATGTCTTCATCTGTAAGCGCATTAAAAATAGTTCAGCTTTATAGAATTAATGATCATTGGAGATAATTCATGTAGAGCAATTAGTATATTGCCTGGCATTTTACCGGGCACTTAATAATCATTACCCATTATCATCATCAATGAGTGCTAATAAATAACAGTTTCAACATGATAACAACCTTACTGATATTGTAAAGACCTAAAAACAGTAAAAGAGATGCACTTCTCTAGGAAAATGAAGGTCTGCAGTTTTAATCCAAAAGAATATTTTACACTCAACGTGGTCTCATTTGTCTTTTCTGCTGCTAAACATTTGTGCTTTGCCTAAAGTCACATGGCTGACTGTCATAGCTGTGGGATCTGTCAGCTCATCTTCAACACATGCCATGTTCCACCAGTTATACCCAGGATGCTGAATGACAGCTGGGAGTGTTTGTGGTTTTGAATATACACCTTAAAGATTCAGAACATAAGTTTGCCCAGGGAAATACATGGATCTAAAAGACATTAGACTTAATTACATCTTTAAAAGGATATTTCAACCATCCTTTCAGCTGAGAATACTCAGAAAGAGGTGACAATTACAAAACAGAAGAAACAATCAAACAAGCACTGGTCTTTAAAAAGTCACAAACAATGCACTGGCAGTAGGATCCTAATTGGCTATCACAAAAGCCACCAAAAAGGATGTCAAAGACGTAACATTAATGATTCTAAATTGCAACCCAAATGTGCTTAAGCTGAACAAATTATCAGGCTGGTAGAACTGTAGAGAGACAATCAAACGAGCAAGAGTAGAGGCGCTTGTATCTAATATTTTAGGTGTATGACTCACTGTATTTCTTTTTTTAATACTCTGTTTTCTGACTTTTCTCTCATACTCAGTCATATACACCTATGAAATTTCCCCTACAGAGAGCACATGTTTCAACAGATTATCTTCACCTTTTATTAAGGATCCTTCAGGGAGACAGAGAGACTCCCTACTTTTTGTAGCAGAGCTATAAAATTTCTTAATACTTTCATGATCCTAAATATTCACAATTATGATCAGAGAAAAAATGTCATTCCTTAAGAAATAGGTTATAGTAATATCAAAAATTACTTTAATATTCCCTTGAGATTTGAACACATTGTGCAGACTTTAAGAAATATTGGTGGACCTGGTTGGCCATGGATCAAAGAACTCAAAGTTTTAATGATTTGGGGTGTTCTTCTGGAGGTAACATAATTACAAGATGCTACAAAATCATAGGCCATTTTCACATCTTCTCAACATCCACACAGCTTTGAACTCTGATTACAGGATCCAGGAGACCCTTCCTTCTTCATTGAAATGCCTAACTTTTTCCATCATTTCACAGAAAAACAAAAGAGCAAACACTTCTGGCCTGTGACCTTTAAAAACTATAACATAATCAATAGTTTATTTATTGGATTGGTTCAAGTGAAATTTTGTAGATGTTTATATTTGGCGGGGGTAGAGGTTGAGACTTCTAGATTCTTCATTCCTTAGATAGTATAGTTAAAAGACTCAACCTCCTTGCCCTGTAATAGAATTTGTAGGAATCTAACCCAACCCAAAGAGATCCTGAGTTCTGAAATGGTGACAAAGCAATGATTTTGCGAGTTCTTCCCTTTCTTTAAAGGAAATTTTTCTGATCTGTACATTCAGATGGCACTCTTTTGGGTCATGCTATAAAGAATCTGCTCCTTGATTTTTCCTAATTCTCAGAACACATCATGAAATACCTTTCCCTTTCAGTAGTCTGAAAGGAGCTAAAAGTTTAGGAATATAGCTGGCCAGTAAACACAGAGAGTGAAAAACATGTCCTAAAGAACATATTTACCTAGGTAGGATGCCATTTCTATTTCAAGCACCTGTCTGGTATGACTACATGTATGTATGTATTTATTTATTTATTTTATTTTATTTTATTTTATTATTTTTAAAAAATATACCTTTATTGATTTCAGAGAGAGGAAAGGAGAGGGAGAGAGAGAGCTAGAAACATCAATGATGAGAGAGTCATTGATTGGCTGTAGCCCGCAACCTGATTGGCTGTAGCCCGCAACCTGGGCATGTGCCCTGACCGGGAATCGAACCCCGATCGCCTGGATCCTAGGTCGATGCTTAACCGCTGAGCCACGCCCGGCTGGGCTACATGTATGTATTTAAATGTCTAGATATTATCTCAATTCAGGCAGCAAATCATTCACTCACAGTGACTAAACTCCAGGCAGTTAAGTAGGCATTTATAACCTCTGCTTTCTCTTGAAGAAAAATCTTTTATTTAAATTTTTTTTGAATTTTGCTATAGCTGGGGAATAAAAGAAATGAACACAGGATATGGCTGTAGCCTGCTGGATCTGCATTTAATGGAAATACACTTTATACTCTGTGTAGTAGATAGGAAAATAATTAGAAGCCAGAAAGGTTGTAAGGAAAGTTACGTTTATAGTGTTTAAGGTTTTTTTGAGAAAAAGAATTACAGAGGATTCAAAGGAACACCCATTTCTCACAGCCACAAAGTAATTATCAAACATCTCACCAAAAGTTTTGAGTTCCACCAGCCAAAGGTGATAAGATGTGTCTTCACCAATGATGAAAGAACCCTAGGTCCCCCTGGGGTAGGGCTGGTCACAGTCAGTTCCTTGTCTTTGCAGACTCTATTGATTGTGGCAACTCCTAGGGCTAAGAGCTTGATTAATCCTGATAATTTGTTCAATTTCTCTGTCATGTGTAGGAACTGTCACAAATTTCTAAAAAAATAAATTATATATATGTTTATTTATTTATTTATTTATTTATGAGTGAATATTTATGAAACAGACTAAAAATCTCTGGAGAAGTAGAGGTTAGTCATTCATTTTCTACTAAGCTCATCATCCATGCCTTTTCTGCCTTTTGATCAATATAGCAATTTTAATGACAGCCTTTTCAATGGGCCCAAGAAATGGAGGACTGCAGATTTCTACTCCTCATGTCACTTAGCTGTTCAGCACTCCACGTCAAGGGTTGTACCAGGGTTTCACTTTCTCAAGGTTCTGCTTGTTAAAAGAAATCATAGACACCAATTTGAACCATGGTGTTAATAATTATGGTTTATTTATTTATTTAAAAAAAATTTTTAAGAATATGTCTGTATTGATTTCAGAGAGAGGAAGAGATAGAGATATGTATATAAACATCAGTGATGAGTCATTGGTCGGCTGCCTCCTGCACGCCCCCTTCTGGGGATCAAGCCAGAAACCCAGGCCTGTGCCCTCACGGGGAATCCGACTGAGATCTCCTGGATCCTAGGTCAGTGCTCAACCCTTGAGCCATGCTATCTGATTCCTAGTCAGTTCTTCTTCTGTTCTAATATAATCTCCTCCTCCTCCTTCCAGGAATACTAATAAAGAGAACATAAGTTAGAGACTAAAGATAATTTTCCACTGCTTTGCTATGATGCTAGTGTGTCTCATGTAAAGATAAAGGGCAAATGGAGTGTTGACTTTTTAAAATTAATTCTAAACTAAAACATGTATTTCATATTCAGGCTGTAGAACATATTAAGTACTATTTAAGAACACTAATACCTTGAATTTATACAATGCTTTTCTCCCAGAGTATGCAGAATTTTCTTGTGGTACTTCATTTATCTTCCCGGCTATGTAAAATGATATTGCTAACATTTTACATGTGCTCATTCATTGAGTAAATATTTAATTTTTGGCTTACTACATGTTACCTCTGGGCTGGGGTACTAGAGATACAAAAGTAAATGAAACTGCAGAATGAAACTGCAACTCTGCTCTTGACAATTAAGTTTAGGTGAGGAGACTGGCGTGAAATAAACAACTACCACTCACCCTGATTAGTACTATCATGGTGATATATATGCAATGGAAGCTTGTGGCATCAGGAGCATAAGAGGCTTGCTTAGACATAATGTAAATAAAAGAGAAAATTTGGAGCAAGGTCTGGGAGTGATATTTTATTATGAACCAATGGTCTCCAAACATTTTCAATCATACACCTCTATTCAGAAAAAAAGTATTTGGGGCACTCACCCTTAATATATCTTTAATACATGTGCCTGTATAACTGCTAATACATTATGTTTTGGATGTTTGCCTATTCTATGATACAGCAATTCCACTGCCAGGTATATCCCTGAAAGTTTTAAATGTGCACTAAGAGAATATACAATACTGTCTACAGCAGAATTGTCCATATTAGCTAAACTTGGAAAGAACCAAAATATCCATCAACAAGAGAGTGGATAAATATCTTTTGATGTATTTTCACAATGGAATATTCTTTATCAGTAAAAATTAATGAGCTACAGCTTCATGCAACATTATGGATGAACCTTTAAAATGTAATACTGAGTAAAAAGCAAGTTATGAAGACCAAACACAGTATGATACCACTTTTTAAAAGCTCAAGAATAAACACACTAAATAATATACTATTTCTAAATAGGTATATATGCCAAAAACCTATGAAAAAGTGAGAAAATTATGAAAATTAAAATTTAACTTGGGTGGAGGTGGGTCAGTGGAAGCAGGAGGAGGGGGGAGGTGAAAGTGAAGGTACATGAGAGTTCTGGTCATATTCTAGGAAGCAAGTCAGTGGTGAGTTCACAGGCATTTATTTTATTATACTCTATAACTTGTATGTATGTCACATTCTTTAGTAAATATCAAATATGCATAATAAAAGAGTGAACATGTTTAGAAATGCCAACATTTCCCCCCCCTGAACCTTAATGTAGTCCCTGAGTGCTGCTAAATTAGGCAATGGAGTTGCTGATATTTCTCTAGTAGGGGAATGAAATTCTCATATTCCTGTTTTAAAAAGAAGATGTTCTTCAATCAACACTGTAGAGCATAGGTAATCCATGTGAGAGATCTTGAGGTTCTGACCCAACACAGTGGCTGTGGGAACAAATGATGTGGAGTGAGTCTGAGAACTATTGAAGAGGTAGAGCTCACAGGAATTGGTGATACGCAAAGAAGATGACAATTATTTAAAATGAGTATGAGTTTTTAGATGAAACAACTAATGCCATTAACCAAGATAGAGAACACAGTAAAAGAAGCACAATATGGAGAATAAGAGAGGATAGTGTTCTATATTTGAGAGTTTGAAGCGTCTAAATAACATGAAATTGAGGTTGTCCGGCAACAGTTAGAAATACTTTCTGGAACTTAGGAGAATGGTGGACTCTGGAAATAAGGACACAGACGTCTCCAACACACCAGTAACCAAGACCATAAAAGTAGATAAAGTCATTCAAAAAAACAGCATTTCAAATTTTAAAAAAATAAAGAAAGCTATTCTGGATTCCTAGAGGTCACCTCCCATGAAGGAGGCTGAAGAGGAGCTCTCAAGGGTGGAGAAGAGACCCAGGAGGGAATGGGAAAGCCAAGCGACGTCACGGCCCCAGACAGGGCAAGTGAAACAGATTATAACTCAAATAGAGAAGCTTTGCAAAACTCAAACCTGTAAATCGGGTGTCTCAGAGCCTTTGTCGGTGCCCTGTCCACTTTCTAATGGCTTTCAAATTGTGTGCCAGGAACGCTAGAGCTACTTGGAATGATTAGAGGAGTATTAGACTTCATTCCACAGATATGAAACTTTTATCTACCAGGCACTAGGTAAGGTTCTGCTCTTACAGAGCTTAAGGAGTAGTTTATAGTTCCAAAAATTAGTTACGAAACATTGTCTGTCAATAATGAAGGAACCAATTCATTATCATTTTATATATGACATTGTAGGATTGGCACTGGGCCAGAGACTATTGATAATAGAATGATAGTAACTCTCTCTGCCACAAGGAATGTACAACATTTAAGGACCCAAATCCCTCAGGAATTAATTATAAATCTAGTTTATGAAATAAAAATGACTTGCAAAGGGAAATGATATTCAAGTTAAGACTAGTTTTTAAGTGCCATAATTTTCATAAGAAATTTAATTTGTAAAAATAGTTCTGCTATAACATGATTAAAACCCACTACATTATATAGAAATTCCAAATTATAGATCATGTTAACTATTAGAAAATCATTTAACTTTGATTACTAATGTAGTAGGATGTATTTTAAAAGATGTGGAGGGAAGGAAGGAATTGGAACTAGGAGAAACTAATCTTTTTCTTCACATGCTTCTATTTTGTTTTGCTTACTGCAATTGAATGCACTAATATCACTTATAATTTAAAAACAACTACTCAGTAGAAAAATTTAGAAATTTGTATTGCTTTATTGGCCTGCTATTTCATGCTAAGAATTTACAGATACTGTACTTTTTAACACACATAATAACAACGTAGAAACGAGGAAGCCCAGGTCCAAGATTAGATTTAAGCAAAATTCCTGCTAGTTGCTGTGAGAAAGCCCAGACCACAGATTTTGCAGTCGTTCCATGCTTAGGAGAGCTGCCAAGTAAAGATTTGGAAATTGGCCTTTTATACAATTTTCTGTTCAGTTGTAGAAAACACATGACCCTTTGGCATTATTAATAACTAATCCAAAGTTATGAAATAAAATAGCAATAAAGACTAACAGATGCAGCTGTGCTTTGATTCTGCACTTTTCACGTGAAATCCACTCTCAGAGGCATTTTCCCCTTTCCCTTCAAACTGTGAAAGCTGTGTAGTTCTCGTCTATCATCCTGCTGTCACATCTCGATATGGGTTTATTTTTTATTTTTTAAAAGCAATTGGAAAGAAACTTGACAAAGTTTTAAAAAACGTCTAATTAGTGGTTCTTTTTCGGAAGACCTTTTTTTTTTTTTTACCGCAATCAACATGCCTTAACTGAATGAGGCTAGGTACCGGTTTCTGATAAAATATGATTTACTCTTTGGGTTACCTTTTGCAAGTTGATCTTACAGTTTAAGTGCATTGATGTAAAACATCAGATGTGTAGATGGGAAGAAGAAAGTAATTAACGATAAATTGGGTAATAACTGGAAAAACCTGGTAAAATATTGACCAAATAATTAACTTTGTCTTTGGCTACCCTGGTTAATCAAATACTTTGTGACACACATCACTCTGTACAAAATGACATTGCTTTCACCCTAAACCAGGTTTCTCTGAGCAATGTTTATATCAGAGTGCTGGACTGGGAAACGAGTAGAATGTTGATGTGTATTTGACCAAATTCCCAGAAGTTCACAAGGAAGGGCTCTTATCTCAGCTACTTTTTAAATTACTGGTAACTCTATGGAGAAATAAATAACACTTTTGGCTTGTAATTTTATCACCAATGCCTTATTTGATTTAAAAAATATCTGGTAGAAAGGGAAGGATCAAAAATATTTGCAATAATACTTATATCAGTGGGGGATGTTAGTGAAGTAAACGAATAAATAAAATATGGGCAAATATTCTAATGTTCTAAGAGCAAAGAAAATGAACTATTTCAAGCAACTCAAGATGGAGCAAACCATTCCTAAACTATAACTAAAAAAATGTAAAGTCTCTCATTAGTTTAAAAAATGCTTCCACCTATATAGAGCCCTATTTTATGTCTCTTGATTTTCAGACCTAAATTACAGCATTTATATCCAAAGATGAAGCTAATAGTTCTGAACTAAGTAAAAGGTTATGTTCCCAATGCATTGCAAGCAATACCAATAGATATCGGTCTCATGGCTCCTGAAATTGAGGGGTCGTATTTGCAAGATAGTAGCTGGGAGTGGGAGTGAGGGTGGCTGAAGCTGGGGCATAGCTGAACCAGACTACACTATGTTGACCCAGATTTACCCATGGTAGGCTCAGCCACCGGGCTGACCTCAGCCACCTGAGTGACTTCCTGGTGCTTAGTACAAACCTTTCATGATCTTGTTCTTTCCTGAGTTTTAGCTTCTTCTCCTTCATGATTAAATCATAATTCACATGTTCATTACCACTCCCAGGTCTCACTTCCCATCCCCTTACACTATCCTTCAGACATTCTCTTGGCAGTTTCCTAAGGAATTTTAGTTTCCTTCCTTCTTTACCTGGAACACTCCTGTGCCTCCAATCTCCAAGGCAGATGGCTGAAGTCCTACTTTTCTTCAATGGAGACTTAGCTCAAATGTCTTCTCTAGGAAGACTTCCAAGTCTTCCTTCTATACACGTATGAGCATAGACACCCCCCCACACACATGATTGTAGACCTAAGGTAGAATCAGGAACTCCCTCAGTTTATTATATTATACTAATCATATATAAAATAATATATTAATTATATTTTAATATTATAAATCTATAATACTGTAATTATTTGCTGACATGTCTGTCTCTTCCATGACTAAACCATGAGCTTGTGAAGGACAGAGATCTCTCTTCTCTGTATCTCAGATACTTAGCATAGTGCATGGTACATAGTAATGGCTCAATAAACGATGGAAGGATGGGTGAGTGAATTTATTTGCGTCCTTCAATATCCATATCACTTTTCCCTCGCCAAAATTAAGCCTTGCAGATTTATCTAAGATAGAAATAAGTTCTGTCTTTTTTGAATTTTCGTAACATTTTATTTATTCCTTGCTCTTAATTAAGAAGTTAGGGAAGCACTAACTTTATGATTTGCTGCCGTATCCCTTAGAACGGAGACAGCACCGCAAGCAGTCGGAAATAGGTGAGGCAGTCTCTTTTATGGAAGTTGACTGAGGAGCTGAAGTATGCTTTAAGTACTGAAATCGACAGCCTCATGGAAGATTGAGATGGCTCTAGTTACTGTGAATAAAATCTTCAGAGATCTCATTGTCCTCACAATACTAATAATGGCCCCACTTATTGAAAACTTTTACATGCCAGCCTTGTGCTAATCTCTCATGTATATTCTCATTTTATTATCTTGGGGGTCCTGTAGACCAAGTATCATTACCCCCTTTCTACAGGGGAGAAAACTGGGACTCAGAAATGCTCATCGATTTACCCATCGTTGCAAAGTCATACTGCCTTATCACAGGATGTAATTCAATTCTGGGTGAAAATAGGGATGGGGAAAAACACCTTCTTTGACTTTCTCTCAGGGCCACATAGTGTCTAGTAAGTGATCAATACCTGCCTCGATGACTTAAGAACAGGATTTCATTACCCTAGTTTATCAGAAGGGCAGATAAAACTTAGAAAATTTAATTCTTAATTATCTGGAAAGAGTGACACATCAGACCACACACTAAACTATCCAGAAGGTAAAATGATCTCAACCAACAACTTCACCCAAGACTTTTACCAAAGTTAACCAATGAAATTTGCCTTTTGAGTTCTATTCCATTTTCACTTTCATAGTCATGTGTCTCTGAGCACACATATGAGTAATATACTTCATTGTGAAGGTGTTGCACCATAAATAAAACACATATCTCAAAGTGACTGGCTTCACTTCAAGAATTCAGCTACTTCTGCTGAGGAAACTTAGTTTGGCAAAGCTGAGCTTCTCTTAATCGTCTACATCCTCTGACTCCATAGTTCACATTAACTCTCTTTTTGCCTGAGAAACCTAGTTTCTCTCTGCTTAGTTCCCATATCAAAAGTGGCCAACCCATCACCAGCATAGCTCTAAAAATATTGAACTATATCATATAAATGCTTAAGGATTAACTATAAGGAAAAATAGATGTCTCCATAGCTATGTGAATGCAGGCAATATATGCTATGTTAGTTTCCAGAGAATTTGCCTACAACAATATGAAGATATAAATAAGTGTTATATAAGATGACGTATCATTTGAATTATGAAAAGAATGCTTTTTAAAACACTCTCCAGATCTCCTTTCCTGAAAGAATACAATAGCAGAAATAAAACTTTGAAAAGAAACAGTTGGTCAAGCATATTTCAAGTCATAATGTCAGCTATCAAAATGATTACTTCCGTAAATTGATCCCCTCTAACCTAGCAGCTCTAAGCCTTCCAGTCTTAGCTCTTTATGATATATTTTGATCACCAGATCTAAGCATAACTATCTTGTACAGAATATCATTGAGGTTACATGTGGTTTGTATGTTAAACCAGAGATAAAGGGAGATGGCTATGTCCATAGTGAGCCTACCAAGATGCCTTGAACCTAAAGTCAAGTGTAAGAAAACATCTAGTGGATTTGATGAAAAGAAGTAAATCTCTGGGTGGAAACATATTAAAAGCAGAAATGATTAATAAAAGGTCATAAGTGCTAACTTCAGAAATTTCTCACTGTAGCCTGGCCAGCATGGCTCAGTGGTTGAGCATTGACCTATGATCCAGGAGGTTGAGGTTTGATTCCCAGTCAGGGCACATGCCTGGGTTGCGGGCTCAATCCCCAGTAAGGGGCGCACAGGAAACAGCTGATCAATGACTTCCTCATCATTGATGTTTCTATCTTTCTCTTTCCCTCTCCTTTCCTCTCTCTGAAATCAATAAATATATATTTATTAAAAAAAATTCTAACTGTGACATTGGAGATCATTTTTTCCATACATTTGTAATTTAGAAGCAAATCTAAATATTCCCATATTTTCTCCTCTGATTTTCATCTAGGTAATCAAATTTAGACTAAATGGAAATATTGTTTCTTTTTGCCTCCTTTTTCTGCTTAGTTCTTACTACAAACAGAAACAACAATCAATATTCTGTTTTCTAAAATACTTTTTAGCCTAAATTATTACTAGAACCAGAGTTTTACCTTAATAGGAGGGTCCATCTAGAATGATCTAAGTGATTTTTCAATAGTGTGTATGAGAATTCAGTACAGGAGTTCTACTTATAGCCCAAATTTCTTTTGATCCTGTTCTTGTTTTGGTTTGGTTTTATTGTGTTTGATTGTACATAATGCAATATTTTACAAAGAATTGTGACTGTTTCAAAAATACTTTTAGTGAGGCATTGTTCTTGTATTAAGGATAACAATATAATCTGTTTCCAGCCTTTGGGGAGTTGAGATGATACTTACCTAGTATTGATAAGGTTAGTGATCTATGGGAACAAAGCGATCTGATGGAGAGTGGTAACTACCAAGAAATTTAAAAACAGTTCTACGTAACAGGGGTCTTAGAGTTTTCCAGGTTGAAAAAACTAGAAAGTAAACTAAGAAAAGGGAATAACATGAAGTCACAAAGACACTGGTCTTTTTAAAGAGAAGTCAGAAGTTCAGTATGGTTGGGGTTAAGATGTGAAAGTGTCAAGTTTTTGAGGAACAGACCAATGTGAAATGAGTTTGTAAACACATAAAAAACTAAACAAAAGAACTTGTAAATAGTAGAGATCAATATGAACTCAAGTCGCATGAAAGGACTCCATCACCAAAAAAAAAGGGGGGGTGGTGGGTGAAAAGGTATATTTCATACGATACCTGAGCTCTAGGTAATGAGAGTTCTGAAAATGTGGAGGACCAGCATCATTTATATCACTTGCAAACTTGTTAGAAATGCAAATTCTTGCATTTCTTGCACCACCCTAGGAACTCTGGGGTGAAACCAAACAATCTGGGCTTTGACAAGTCCTTCAGATGATTCTAGTACTAGAGTCACAGGTGTAAAGGAAGGAAGTATGCATTCCAGATGCAAGAAACAGCATAAGCAAAGGTACTGAGGTTGAAGTGAGAACAGTAGAGTCTGGAGAACAGGCGCCGCAGTGTTTCATTCATTAATGATGTCATTTATGAATTCATTAGTTAATCAAAAACTTTAACAAATATAGAATACTAACCCTAGATGATATTCCTACACAAATAATTTAATTCTGTAGTATAATTCCAGAATTCAAGACATCTAAAATCTGGATACTGCATAAAGCAGAAGAAAAGGTGACTGCAGGTAAGATCAGATGGAGTATCTGACAAAGAAATTTTGAGTGCAATGCAAAATGGAAGAAGAACCTTCTGTAGGTTCTTCAATTGGATAGTAACATAAATAAAACAAGACTTGAGAAAGTTGGAGCTGAAAACATTGTAACAAAAGAGAACAGGGGTTGTTTAGAGTCTTTTTAGGTGTTCTTCACTCTAGAGGCACACTTATTTGTAGTGAGACCTACATTATTTGGAAGGTGTCAGGAAGGACCCAACCTTGTAAATATATATACTGTATTCTTAGCATAGCCTTAAAAGTCTACCACTTGCTGAGTCATTCTTTTGGTTTTCTCTCTCATCGATTCTCTGGGAGAATGAATCAGTTAAAATCTAGGAAAGGAAGAAATTGGCTGAAAGCAATGTCCCAGTAGGACGGAAAGGAGCAATAGCAAAAAGGGGGGGGCTGGTAAGAAGTTCTTGCCCAAGACAGATCCCCCCCCAAAGTTTTGCACGTTTAATAGGCTGCTTTCGTGCAAAAAAAAGTGGGTGCCTGGTAGAACGATGACTAACATGGTGAGTTTTGGGTAAGGAGAGATAGTAAGTGAAAATCACTTGCGGCAGTTGGAAATCCAGGACTGGCGTTGGTATATGCTGATGTAGTTTGTAGTTAGTGTCACCAAAGATGCCTATAGCAGTGTTTTGTTAGAGCATGTAATGTTTCTCAATGAACTATTTAATGAGCATCACTTACTTGGTGTGAAATATAATCTAATGTCTCTAACTCTAACCACTTACTATAATGCAACATGTGTCTTCTCTAAGTATGATAGATTTGTCAAGCAATAAAGCAGAACTTGTAAGGGTGTCATGGCCATATCCCGAGTTCTTTATGGTTGGGGGTTAGGACAGTGTGATTAGTACCATGACATCTTAGACATTCCAGGCTTGGTAATCATAGTATAGAAAGTGCAGCCAGTACTCTACTCTCAGACACTTCCAAGAGTACATTGAAAGCCTGAAGGAAAAATAACAACTCTTTCCTATGTGGGAGTTAGTTTCTATGCATCACTGCACACTTTCCTTTTCTTGGTACTTCGGAGGACATTGCTGTTGTCTTCTTAGATGCTAGCGCAGAAAAAGTACCAGAGGAAGCCTTTCTTTTTTTTCCATCCATTTTCGCAAACTACTTAGGTCAAGTTCTCCGCTTACTTGCTCCTTCCAGTAATTTTCTAAAGTCACAGTATTTGATGCAGCTAAAAACCTAAATTTATTGATCACCATCCTAGTATGTTCCACTTACTGTTTCAGGCAATTTCCTTATTTTATATAATTTATTCCTGGCAATAATTGAACAGGGTTATTATTTCTATTTTTCCATTAAAAAAAAAGAGAGAGAGATTAACAACCTGCCCAGGGTCACTTGCTACTTAATAGAAAAGGGATTGGGGAAAATGTGTGGAGCAGGTGTATTTCCTTGGAGCTTGTTTAGAACCGGGTAAAACAAGGCAGCAGCAAGTTTTCCACTGACCCAGAGATTTCACGAACGATCCCTTTTTCTCTTACCCTCAAAGCCTTTTCCATTCAGCATCAGTAAGTCAAAGATGGGTACAAGGAACTAGAGCCAACCCAGGTCCCAGGTTTGAAGGCAGTTTCCCTTTGATGCCCTTGCCATTTTGTTTAGAAACTCCTTACCTAAGCCCGGCTTTCCTTCCACTTTCTCTTGCCTCCGGTATTCCCTGTGCCAGCTTTGGTGGCATACTGCAGCTCCCCTTCCTCAGACACTGCCCTGACTAAACTTCCCTCCCAAACTTATTCCGTTCCTGGGCTTCCCCAGCTGTTTCCACTATCTTCTCTAGCTCTGCACATTTTTACATGTATCTCTTTGTCAGTTGCAGTTATGATATTAAATCCCTCATTTGGCACATTCCTACAATGTACTCTAACATGCTGTATTTTCTGTATTTACAAAACATGCTTCCCTACTTCTACAAAGACTTTTAAATAATCTATATGAAAACTTGTATGCCATGTATACAGATAGCCAAAGTAAAGAATCAAGGATATAAACAACCAGGCCGAGAAGAGAGGAGGAAAATCTCCCAGGAACCAGGGAGGAGATGCACACCTATTAGTTCTGAGGTTTTGGCAGCCAAGGCAAAACAGAAACATGAGTGATTACATAGCTTTCCATATTTGATAATAAAAAATAAACCTATTTTTCAGAAGAGAAAATTTTTCTGGCACTCACTTCTAGGAAGAATATTTCCCAAGCCTCCTGCACATTGTTGACACTTGTCTCAAGAACTTTATTAGCTTCTCTTCCCTTCTACCCTCTCACCTTTCTTTCACACTAGTAAACACTTGACTGGGTAGTAAATTATCAACACTTTTTAGAACACTGTTCTTTCCCACAAGTTCATGGGTACCACTAAGATCTTTCACTGATCAACTCATGTTTCTGGTCAAGGCTTGTTGGCCAACCCTCCTTGATTGATGAAGAGATGTTTAATGTGGGAATGTGGCCTAGGAAAAATGAGTTTGGGAAATGTTATTAGTCAGAGCATAATATTTCACGTGTTTCTTTTGCTTATTACTCATCATAGGCATCCTTTTCTACAATTAGGAAGTAACAGTCATATCAACAGTGAGCTCTCTGGAGACTTCCTGAAGTGTGTACCTTCAAGGAAGTTGATTAAGAAGTGATTTATTAGAACATGTAGAGGTCAGTCAGTCAGTTGAGAATTGACATTCTGCTATGAAACATAATAAAAATGACTTATATCTCAACCTAATAAAAGACCATCATGTCTTCACTCAAAAGTAGGTGGCCAAAAATTTGCAATCTCTAATGCTCTTTCATGTGCCTGTTGAGTTTACCTCTTGGCCACCCACTCCAAGGCGCTGAATGTATGTACTAGGTAACATTTCTAAAGTGTTGCCCCTCCAATGCTGTCCTGCCTAAATCCCCTACAAATATAGAGATCCCATAACTATGTTGCTATATGGCACAGTAAATCATAAGATGGGGAGATTATCCAGGTGGGCTTCATCTAATAACCCTAACCATTCAAAGAAAAAACTTTCTCTAACTGGTGGCAGAAGAAATCAGAGGGGTGTGAAGTATGAAAAAGATTCAACACACTGTAGTTGGTTTGAAGATGGAGCAGGTCATGTGAGAAAGAGTGCAGATGATCTTAGGGAACCGAGAGAGGCCCCACTTGAGAGCCAGAAAAGAAACAGGACCTCAGTCCTACAATAACAAGAAACTAAATTCTGCCAATAACAGAAATGAACTTGGGAAAGGAACTTGAAGGCAAGATGAGAATGTTGTCGATTGATATCTTGATTTCAGCCTTGTGAGACCTGAGCAAAAAAAATCTAGCTTCACGTTATCCTAGACTTTCAACCTATAGAAATGTGAGATTCCAAATGGATGTTGCTTGAAGCTCCTGAATTTGTGATAATTTCTTACACAGCAATAAAAACTAATACATTGAGGCTGTATCTCTTTTCACTGAAGTCTAATCTCATGCCTATGAACTCTGTTTAAAGTCCATTGATTCCTAATCCATTTAAAGGTGATAACTTGGATTAGGGAAAAAGTGGGTTTGGAAGAAACTGAATTTCTATGGAAACCAGATATTTATTCTTTCATATCAATTTTAAACAAATAGTTTTAAGAATTAAACCAGTTTTCTTACCTCCTTCTAAAGAGCATGTATCTGTCTCTTCACCTCCTACCAGAAGTGTATATATTTATGTCTTTGCTTGTTTATATATCTATTTTTACCAAAATAAATGCTCTAGAATGGCAAAAATTTAGGCATAGCAACAAAGTGATAAATGAACGCTTTCTGTAATAAGATGATGTTTATGGCCAATAATCAAATTTAAGCACCTGTCACTTCTATGTGAGGAAGATCTAATGGCTGTCCATTCATACAATAAGCCAATGTTCACTGAGTTCCTACTTTATTTCTGGGCCTGTGCTAGACACTGGGGAGACATGAGTTTAAAAAAAAAAAAAGAATACTTTGCCTTTAAGGAGGACTTCAAGGATCTTGCAATCCATGAAGAAAGAGAGATAAATAAACTGGTTATTGAAATTTGGTGTGATGAGTGGAATGTTGGGGTAAGAACAGGATGTTAAAGAAATACACAGGAAGAATGTAAAATCCAATCTTAGTTGGTCAGGCAGAGATTCACCAGGGAAGGAAAACCCAAGCTAAAGTCCTGAAAGAGTGTGGGATGAAGCGAGTTAGAGTCTGAGGTGAGGGTAACCCTCAACAAAGTCTAAGATGCTATAGAGGGGCCTGGTACAGTTTAGGAACTAAACGAAGGAAAAAATGGAGGTATAAAAGGCTGCAATTTTCAAGGGACATATGACATATATGTGCTCCTTACAAGTTTGGAATTTAATCTGGGACAAGTGAGAAACTCCTAAAACTTCTAGTCAACAATGTGCTGAGGTTATATTTATGCTCTAGAAATATCTCTCTGGCTGCACCATAGAGAACTGGTGTGGAGGAGGGGTCTCTCTGGCTGCACAGCAAATAGATTTTGGTGGGGGAAGCTGGGAGCCACAAGAAAGCATTAGAGTAAACTGATAGGGCAGCTTGGACTAATTTATCTGCAATGGGGAAAGAGACAAATGGATAGATTCAAGGACATTAAAGAGGCAGAATTGATACATATATGGATATACTGACAGGAAGGACGAGCTCATCCAGGTTGATTTGGGGGTTAATGGACAGGGAATGGGAGCCCTGGGGAAGGAGCAGGCTTTGGGAAAGAGGTTATGTATGGGATTAAGTGTAATGGGCTGTCTAGTCAGCCATTGGAAAAATAGGCAGGAGGTCTGAACAGGAGAGAGACTAGGGAGCCACTGGCATGTGGATATGAATTTAACTCACATAATCCAAAAAGAGTAAGCTATGCAAAGGGGTTCAATTAAATCTCTGGGGAACATCAAAAGGAATAGTTAGGTGAAGAGGATCCTGAAAATGTAGGATCCTGAGTCTGCCTAATAGGTAGCTCAAGAAATAGCTAACCCACTTCTTTCATAATTTGACATTATATAAAACCTTCAATTTTACTTCAAACCCATTTCTTGGTTTAAAACGGAAACTGGAAACCAATCTTCTTATGTCACCACATAAATCTATGATTACTATGGATAACCTCATCTACATGTGATTTCAACCACCTCTTACCACTATTGTAGTAACTGTAAAATCTACCTTTAAGCCTCATAGTCTCTCCTGAAAATATAATTCACATATACAATAAATCACTGGATGCTGCCATTTGGATATCCCACAGAAGTCTCAAGCTCAGTAGGTTTCAAACTGAGACTTTCCCCCAACATGTTACCCCTTACCCCCCCAAAACTCTCCCACCACTCTGTTGTACAACAGCTATTTCCAGAGATGTGACTCTACCCTAAAGGTGGAGGAGCCAGGGTTCTTATGCGGCGGCGGGTTTAACCCAGTCTGTACGCCACACTTGGTCGCCCTGGGATGGTCACTAGATCCATGTTTTACTTCTAAGACTCTGTTTCATAAATTTTGAATTGAGTGTAAGAGAATCTAATCTTGGTTTCTTTTGATTGGTTGACACTGAGCAAATAAAAACTTCAGAATTGTGGGATAGTCTTGTGCATTGAGAAACAGAGACATTGGGCTGAAGAGCAAGACGTAGCCCAAATACAGAAGGTGTGCAGAGAGAAACAAAGGCTGCTAGGTGACTAGAGAGGGAGACGGAGGAAGGGAAAGAGGGGAGGGGGGCAAAGGAGGAGAAGGAGAAGTAAAGAGCGATAGAGAGGCGGTTCATTTTCATTTCCTCATTTTAGTTCCTTGTGAGGTCCCGTTGCACTCCTTCCTCTTGGGTTCTGTGAGCTTCTTATAATGACTTCTGTTTCGGCTTAGAAATGGATTTCTGTTATTAGCAACAAAAGGGGCCCTTGCTTGGCTCATTTTGATAGTCTAGTTGTCATCTTTAATTTTTTGATCACTCAATTCATTCTCCCAAGATTCTAGCAATAATACTTTAGTCATTCTTTTTGGAGCCACTTGCCTTTATTCTAGTCCATAATGTTCACTGGGGCCCACCCCAGGCCATAGTCATTAGGTCAAGATGGGAAATAGGATCCAAACTGGGCTAATATATCCATCAGCAATATTTGCAAGAACTATTGAGAGGTTGTGAGAAGTTGAAGCATGTTTTTTCCACACAGATTGCTTAGCTAGTAAGGATGACAGCCTGGAACTGCTGCTGGTCATCTTGCCACCACAAACAGAGAAACTTCCTGAGAATTAAACCAATACAGAAGGCAGAAAAAAAGGCAGAAACCCCCCCCACATTCTTCATACATCATTTGAGCACCAAGATCCATGTTTCTAAAGCCCTGGACTCTTCTATTATTTCATCAATAAATGTCAGTTTTTAAAATCAGTTTGAGGTGAGCTTTTTTGTTGTTTATAACCAAAGTGTTCAAATAAGCATGGATATTATTTCTCTGTGTGCCTTTGAGTTGGTGAAGTCTTACTATGTATACCTGGTACCAAATGCCTGGCACTGTATGAAATTTAGTAGATGCTCAAGGAATATCTGCTGATGCTGAATGAAGACAAATGCTGCCCAACATGTTGTTTTTGGACATGTCTTTTTAAAGTCTTACCTCTTCATTAGAATATTCTGCCACATCGGTGCCCCATCATCAGTGGATTTTAGTTAGAGGGATTAGACGGAAAAGGTTATTATTTAAGTCCTTGCTATTTCTTGCCACCATAGCCAATCAGTTACAGCGTTTGTCCTCCAATGTAAAATCCTAAGTAGTGTTTCTTTCTCCATCTCACTGGCACCATCTTAATGAGAACTCCCTATCTCACTCAGTGTAATAGCCTCCTGATGGATTTCCAAGTCTCCAGACTCTTCTCCAACCCATTTAACATGAAGTAATGAGAAACATCTATCTAATCATGGTTTCTGGCTGTGATCGTTACACAAATTAGCAATAACATATATAAGGGAACTAACACTGTGCATGGCATATTGATTAAAGTTAAAATATCCACAACTATGAAGTCTGCACAGTAATGTTAACAGATACTTATATATTTTTTAGTACTAACTATATACTTGGTGCTTTATTCTATCTAGTTTAACATTAACAATTTGGGGTACTTTTAAAGGTGAAGAACCCAAAGCGCAAAGATCGTAAGTAACTGGACTAACATAGGTAGTGGCTGAGATTATATTCAAACCCAGGGTGCCTGGCTTCAAAGTCTTTGCTTAATTTCCTTGCCATTACCTATTGCATCTCTCTATGACACAATTCCTTTATCTCCTGAGCTGGAAAACACATTAAATATGACCCCTTTTAACTGGGAGAAATCGATAACAGTAAGGCACAAAAGCTGGTTAAAGAAAATGTCCCAATGCCCTGCTTCAGATACTTCACTTACTGTTATCCTCACAGGGTTGCAGTTTTGTGAAAAGTAGCACATGAGAGATTTTGCTCTCAGAACTGTGGGATGTGGCCTTTACTACAAAATGCCTGCTCTCAAATTCAGACCATGTCTCTGCCCGCCAGGTATGTGTCTCTGCATATGAAATCTAGAGAATGTTACTCTAATAGACTAAATTGGGATGCTTTCCAAGGACTTGAAGTCATGGGACAGCAGATCTTAGACAACCTAATTTGACATAGCTAAAATGTTTTTCCCCCCAAAAAGTTTACATTCTCATATAGTGGTGAGACTGAGCAGATCTAGCTATGTATTGCTATTATTTGCTTCATGCCAAATTAAAAAGAAAAAACTCACAAAGCAGCAATTCCTTCTTCACAGAAAAAGCTGTATCTTTTAAAAATACCTGCCCAGCCGGGCGTGGCTCAGCGGTTGAGCGTCGACCTAGGACCCAGGTGATTGGGGTTCGATTCCTGGTCAGGGCACATGCCTGGGTTGCGGGCTCAATCCCCAATGACTCTCTCATCATTGATGTTTCTGTCTGTCTGTCTCTCTCCTTTCCTCTCTCTGAAATCAATAAAGATATTTAAAAAAAAATAATAATAAAAAAAATAAAATACCTGATTTATGGAAGTGCAGGAAGAAAACCTGTAATGGCTCTTTGAAAATCTCATTTCATGATGTAAGAGTAAGGCATGTTTCTTATCACAGAGAAGGGATTACTGGTGCAGACAAACTCAATAGGATTCTTCCTATTCTGACCTAAAAACTCTGTCTAGAATCCACCGTTGTTGATTCCTCAGAAGGCAGAGCATGCTAAGTATTACTGAATTTTGATGGAGATGAATTCAGAAATGGATACTAAGGCAAAGATTACAAGAGTCCGGTTGACACTGGAAAGGGTTTTAGGCAAAGGGGATTCTGAAATGAGTTTCAAATATGTCATGATTTCCATCGAGATAGCAGCCAATACGGGATGAGAGAGAAATAAAAAGGAATCCTGGGGTCATGTTCATACTGCTTTCCCTAATAGTCCCCTTACAGGTAAAGTGTCTGAAGTGCCTCATTTGCAGACTCAGACACCTCTGTCTGACGGCGTGGATCCATGCACTCTATAACCTGGGCTGCGAGCGTGGGCTCTGGACTCTGCGGTCTGCACTTGAGTCCCGGCTCTACGTATTCCCTTAATGAATTTATGCAAGTTGCTTAGTCTCCTGCTTTATTTACCAAACACTTGCCTAGCAATTATCCTAATCCAGGCACTGTTTGAGACTCTTTATACTCATAGCAACCCAGAAAGATTGTTATCAACTCCCAGTTTACAAATCAACTCGGTCACAAAGTAAATTTCCCAACATAGAGGCTAACAGAGCTAATGGGAACCAGCAGCCAGCCTGAGGCAGTTTGGTTCTGGAGTCCAAGCTCTTTACCACCAATTGGTCATTTTTCCTCACGGCTGCCGTGAGGCTTAATTGAAGTGATGCACACAAAACATCCTACAATAATAGGCAGATAGCCGCAGTCAGTCTGTGGGGCCTGGAATTAGTCTGTTGAGGTAAAGCTGGTATGCCTGCCAGGGCCTGGATGCCATGGAGCTTTCCCAAACAGTCCATCAACTGGCCCCATCTGCACACGCAGACTTCTGCTTTAGTTTTCCCGCTTGACATTTCTATTTCCAATGGCACTGTGACCCAGACCTGACCTCCAGCCCATTTGGCTGGCGTTCACACTGTTTTTGTCCCAGGAATCAGGTGTGCCTGGTCACAGGTCTTGTTTCAGGTTTAGCTGCACTTTACTTTCGCTTGTTGATTTGCTCCTGCATGTCCTTGAGCAGGTTTCTATGATTCCAGGTGTAACTACATCAGAAGGCTTTTGGTGACCTGAAGTAGCATGGTAAATCAGAAACTGAATAAAGCCCAGGGTTTGAATTTTAGCCTCCACGGTGTGTTCTTAGGAAGCAGGTTACCTGCTTTGTGACTTAGTTTTCTCATTGGTAAAAACAGGAATAAGAATTTGTATTCTCAGGGTCATTGTTAGAATTAAACAAGATATCATATGTGAATAGTGGATATACCTAGCACAGTGTTTAAGATAAGATAGGTGACTGACAAATTTCCATTCTCTCACTTTCTAAAAGTAAAGAGGGGCTCCAAGTTTGGCAAAATAATTCAAGTTAACCTTTGCATGGGACAATACACTCAGGCTCTCACACTGCTGTAGACTGGGATCACTGAGCTTCAGGTAGCATTGTTGGGACCCATCAAAGCTGATGGCGCCATGCATGGTCTACATCACTGTGGAGTGCTTGCAACTAAAATAAGCAGTATGATAATATTTAGGAACCATTGCACACCACATGTTTGTTTATTTATCTATGCATATGTGTTCTAAATGTTTATACTTATAATGCTATGCTTTGTTTTGTTTTGATTAGATGCCTGCTTGCTTGTGCTCGGGAATCCTAAGGAAAGAATTGTTCAAAAAAAGTTCAAGTAATCAAAACATAAAATAAATGCCACAGGACACAATCACGAATTTCATCAGGGCTGTGAATATAGTGAGTGTAATAGAACTGTAGGTTTTTCCTGTAATCCCCGAGAAAGAGCCTGGGTCACACTTCACTGCTAGCAAGGGGGCTGGTGGGCTCAGTAACTGCTGTCATACAAAACCAACACTCCCTGCAAAATTGAGCATGAACCTTTGAGCTTTACAGGTTGTCATTAATCTGAAAATAACTACTTACTAATTTACAGTAATTTTTTGTGATATTTAAAGAGTGGAGAGACAATCTAATCACTGAGGCTGGAGACGGCACAACTCCATGTGCGACTGGTTTAGCGAGTGTGTCTGATTATTCTTTATGGACTTCGTTCTTTGTACAAGATATTTTTTAATTATCCAGAAACAGAGAAGCGTGCTTTATTGAAGCAGGCCTTGCATGAACTGAGAAGGAAAAATGATCAGTGGCATTTAATCTGAATTGCAAATGCAGCAATTCCTCAAATTGATCTACATTCTTGGTTGAACTAAGATTGTGAGTTCTTGGTTCAAATGCCTCAAAATTAAGGTGAATATTCTGATCTTGGTCAAATTAGGATCCACTGAATGGAATTTGTGAAATCTTTGTTATAGTTACCGCATTTTCAGGATGATATTGCAACTATAGATATATTTCCTTACCAATCTCAAACATTGCATCAGGTTCAAATTTTAAGTCTTGAGTAAAAGTATCAGGAGTGTCCTTGTATTTTTGTCTAAAGTAAAGACACTTCCTGCAGAGACTTTGTCTTCAGTCTCTGCACCCAACCAGGGAGATAGGGAGACTAGGGAAAGACAATGAAGGTAATTAAGTGATACCCATTCAAATATATTTGTACTAACATATTTTAGTACTAGGAAGTATCTTCTATGGGGATACTGCAACTCTCTGGCATTCTTTGCTACAGTTCAGCCTTGTTTATAAATGCTCCTAACAAAATAGAGGCCAGGTGTGAATTAAAGGAAGGACCAGAGCTTAGGTGGGAGCTGGGCTGCTCCTGACAGTCCTGATCTTGATGTGGATGGTTCTCCTTCCCAAATGTTTCCTCTAGATAATCATAAAGAAAAAGAAATGATGAATTAGAGCATGCTTCTCAAAGACTCTGCTAGTATTACAATACTTTATTAGAGTTAAGTATTGTAATAAATTCAAATATAGTTTGTACCTTGTCCACAGAGCTCCTCCATTGTCTCGTCATATGTGGGGTAAAGCCATTGAGAGTTTAGTGATGAGGAGGGAGACACACACCCACACCCACACCCACATGTGTATGCGTATGCCTACGGATAAAGATATAAAAGGCTTGCTTCTTACAAAAACACTTGGAACAGTTTAAGTCCCTAGGGTTATCTCTTCCCTTAAGTTTGGTATTTCATAATTTTCTATGTACAAAATAGAGTTTCACATTCTCCCTGTGCCCCAGATTGCTTTCTGATGTTGAATGACATGAATAGTCAAGCAGCATTCTGTTAACCCAACATCTCTCAATGGTCCAAAGGGAATGAGCACCTCCTCTCAAAGTGTCCCACACACCAGAGCATTCTGCGGACCCTGAGTGGGAAGGGAAGAGTATTTCAGACAAAAGGAATGGCAAGCTTAAAAATGGAGTCACGAAAGTAAAGCAGTTCAGAAAAGTACAGTTCGAGGTAACATTTGAAGTTAGACAATGGTAAAGGTCATGACAGATTTTGTAACCCTTGGGAAAGAGTCTGGAGAGCAATGATATGCCAAATATCATTAACTGAAAAGAAAAAGTTGAGCACATTTGAACTGAAACTGGTTTACTAAAGAGTTGTGTGGTCATGTCCAATCTGGGCTGCTCAAACTTCGGTCAGGTGGTCACCTGTTGAGAGAGAGGCTGGTAACACAGATAGTGAAGGTCTGGATACTCCAGAGCAGTGCTGTTCACTCACTTTCTAAACTGTCAGTAACTATTAGTCAAGTGGCTACTGAGAACTTGAAATAAGTCTCCTGCAAAGGATGGTAATTGCCTTAAGGGCAGTGGAGAGTAGGGATTAAATGCTAGGAAATATGGGCAGAACTCCCAAATCCATTGTGCAAATCCAGAGCAATATTAAGAAGTCCAGTGACCACAGGACATACCACATCTACAGAGTAAATGTGTCAGAGTTCAGAGGCATATTCCAGCACAATCTAGCAAGAGTTAAGAAGCAGGGCAGGCTAGTAGAAAGAAACTACTTCCGTAGGGCGATCAAGAAAGACTAATTTTGAGAAAGTATTTAACCAAAGGAAGACAACAAAAGGGAAAAGGAGAGCTGTCCATGTAGGAAATAGAAAAAGAGCAGAGTGACATGTGCAAAGGCCCGGGATGAGAAAGATTGCTATGTCTAGTGAGTAATGAATGGGTTGGAGGCTCGAGTTGAAGTGGAAAAGTCTTTAGGAGGCTGTTGGTGTTGGTGAAGCTGAGAGACGAGAGTCTCCTGAATTAGAAAGGAGTAGTAGAGATGAAGAGAAGTGAATAGTGTAACAACATATTTTGGAGGTAAAGATATATTTTCTGGTAGGAGTTGCCCCATTTACTTATTTCTATCGCCCACACAGCAGATGAGAAAAGCCTAAAAAATTAGGAAATAAACTAAAACTCCTCCAGTAAGTAACTTCAGGATGGGGTTATGAGCCCTGCCTTCCTTAACCCCTATTCACTGCATCACTCTCCCTGGCTTTATTAATTCAAAGTCCATGTCGGTTTTATAGAGCTCTAAAAGCGAAAGCTTTTGCCAATCTAATGATCTTGAATTATAATATGCTTTATTAACCAAGGGAGTTTTTATTAACCAGGGAAGTTTATCGATTTTCAGCTCATAAATTCCTAACTTCATCGGAAAGAGGCATCCAGCCCCACAGCGCTCCATATACAAGCCTTCTGCACGAAATGTCAAACGCTCTTGCGTTTCTTCCAGAAACGCGCTGCGCTTGGCCAGCGGTGGGCCTGTTTGCCTGGGCAGCCCTGGGCCGCAGGCCGCTCTTACCCTAAACCCCAGCGGGCTTGTCTGAGTGGCCGACAGGTTTCGTCGGCTTTGCTAAAAATAAACCTGTGCCTGCCCCTATTTAAAGTGGCCGTGGTGGCTAATACTCTCCCTCCTCGCAGGTAAATCAGCACGTGGAAAGAGCTTAGGATAAGCAGGCGTGGAGTCGAAGCCAAGCTGGACATCACGGCCCCTAGTTAAAGCCAGCTTCTGCGCTTCTTTCCCTCCTCTCGGTCTGTCTTTATTGCTGAGACTCGGGTGTGGATGAGCGCTGCTCGCCAGGGCTTCCTTCGCTCCTGTTTCTAGGCTCGGGGTAGGACTGTGCTTCTCACGCTCTCTGATGGGCACGGCGCCCCACTTGTTCTAGAAGGATTTGGGGGCTGCTGGACAATTCCTCCCACCCCACTACTGTACAACTTTGTCTCGACAGGGCAGGTTTCTTCGCATTCCTGATGGGAAGGAAAATACAAATTTCCAAATTAGAGAAGCCTGGCAGGCAGTGTGCTGGCAGGAGAGGAGGGCTGGGTTCCAGTGGACCTGGTTTAATCACTTTGCCCCCTCTCACACCCTGAACCTCTGTTTCTCAGATGCAACAGCGAGGCGCCAGCCCCGTTTGCTGTGACGATCGAGCCTGTTCCATGCCTAGCAGAGTGCCAGGCTCTAGGTGATGTTCAGCAAAAATAGCTAGTTTTGTGTTGGATGATGATAAATACACTGAAGGTCTAGAAGGATATACCCGGGAGCATAACTGAATCTGAAAGGATGGCAGACGTGGGAAAAAAATTGTCGCCGGTCCCCTCTCACTTCCCGTTCCCTCCCTCCCTGCAGCTTCTCCCTGGTCAGGGCCCAGCTTGCTCTCCCGCAGCGCAGCGTGCCCTGGTCCCCTCCGCCTCTTCCCACTCCTGTGACCAGCCGCTCCCAGGAAAGCACGTGTCTCCCATTAAACACTCATTAAAATAGCTGCATTGTAACAGGAATTAAGTGAAAGGACTAAAGCTCCAGTATATCAGTGCATACGTTTAAATATTGTAAACACACTTTGTAAATGTTACTTCTCTTTCCCCTTTGCACCATATGGATTCACAATGTTCTCTGATCCCAGTTCCCAAGTAACACAATCAAGAGGATTTCATTCACTCAATAAGTGCATGA
The DNA here is from genome assembly GCF_054644295.1 of Miniopterus natalensis. Classification (NCBI taxonomy): domain Eukaryota; kingdom Metazoa; phylum Chordata; class Mammalia; order Chiroptera; family Miniopteridae; genus Miniopterus; species Miniopterus natalensis. The sequence continues at coordinate 43,492,083 of NC_142089.1, forward strand.
AGAAAGAGAGAGAAAGAAGAAGGGAGGGAGGCTAGGAGGGAAAGAAGGGAGGAAGGAAGGGAAAGAAAACTCCCTACTAAGAAAAACAATTCTAAAAGCAGGTGGAGACACCTTTCCTCCCCTGGGTGGTCTGATATTGTTCTCTCAGCAGAGACTGGAAGGAACGGGAGCTACTCTTCCCTTGCTCTCTTTTTCCAGTAGCTAGAGGGTGGGGCAAAAGTGGGTTTACATTGTGAGGTCAAGAAACAGAGTTTATTCTTGTATTATTATTTAACTATTGTATTATTTTTCATATGAACAACTGTAAACCAACTTTTGCCCATCCTGTATATAAGAGAGGCAAAAACTTTTTATAACACTTCTCATAACATCACTAGAAATTGGTCATTTATTCCCAAAGCAGGACCTCCTGCTTGAAAGACTTTTAGCCCTATTTGATTTTATCATTTATTTATGGGTAAAATTATTACAGAAACATATTTTAGGGCCACTAATCTCATGTTGTTTATGCCACGCCAGGTAGCTATCTCCATCCTCACCTGAGAGTACTAGAACTTCTATAGGTTTGTGTAGCTATCTCCATCACGGGGAAGGCTTAGTTTTTTATATAGTCTCAGAGTCTGGAATGTAAAGTGTAGAACCATTAAGTACATGGTAAGTGTTGTCAAATGGATCATATCAATGCACCCCTATAATTCCTGCAATTATTAGTATATAGAGATATATCCTAAGTAATTATAGGCATTTATAATTAAGTCTTATTGGGAAGCAATTTATAGAAAATGATTTGTTCAGCTGTGTGCCAGATGAGTAATTGCTGGGTGCTGGCAAAATCTCCCACCATGACTGTGAAAACACAGCAAAAGTGTTGATTCAAAAATAACTTTAGAAATATGTTGAAACATTCACTATTTTTCCAAAAACAATTGCATCATTTCCTAGAAACATAAGTACATGGCTTTTCAACATTTTTCTTTTTTTCTTTTTATAAAGTATTGGGGGAGTCTATAAATACAGTGGTGAAATGATAAAGTAGTCAATGGAATTTTACTGGCACAACCTAGAAGTCAGAATCAGAGCAACAATCTATGTGTTAGAAACAAACACTGAACAATGTTCTGTGCAATCGTGAGCAGCCTTTGGAAGGCACCAAAGCACAAACAGGAATTGGTGTTAGTTGTTGGACGGGACGTGAAAGGGACTGTGGGAGGCAGTTGACCGGCAACCCAAGACGAGACTTTTATTAGCAGAGAAAGCAGAGGTACAATTGATTCTTAGCTCTTTTGTAGATTTGTCTGCATATAGGCACAAAATTGTAAAGAAACGTTTCAAATAAGCAAGTCTGACTCAAGAAGGTAATAGCTGGTCCACCATCTTCGTTTGTGTTCAGTAATAACATATACATGTGAATGTCCCCTTGTTCAAATCCTTAATTATCCTCTTTTAAATGGGTAGCATCTGGGCCCCTTCAAATTTCAACCTTTAGATGAATTTATTGCTGGGATTTGCAAACTACCAGAAAAGAAATCTGGGTGTTCAAAGCTGTGAGATCAACCTGAGTTTATAATGTAAGTGTAGGTGTTCCTAAAGCCTCCCAGTCTTCGCAACACTAGTAGAGCAATTTGGCATTAGCTTAATTTCATTATCTTTCCCACCACTAGCTTAATGAGATTTGTATTGTTTGTTTATTTATTTACAGGAAAAATTCCAGATATTTCAGCATCAGGAATATGACTACTTTTATAATTATCTTTTATAATTGTAGCCAGGGGTGGCATCATTGAGATTTTTTATTCAGTCCCTAAACCTGTTAAATTGCAGAAGCAATATCATGTTATGTCTTATTAATTTATAGTTTAGATTTGGCTTCCTCCAGTGATCAACCAAATGTTCTGTAGTGGGCTGAACTGTGTCCCTCAGCCCAACCAAAGTCATAGGTTGAAGTCCTACCCCCCAGTACCACACATTGTGACCTTATTTGAAAACAAGGTGATTGCAGATGCAATTAAGTAAGATAAGGTCATACTGGAGTAGAGCAGGCCCCTAATCCTATATGACTGGTGTTCTTATAAAAAGGGGACATTTGGGGAGGAGAGAATACTATGTGGGATGATGTGAATTATCTACAAGGCAATGAATGCCAACTTCTAGTTCTCTGGGCCACATTTGACAAATGTAGTTCTCAAGCTTTAAAGTGTGCATGAGAGTCACTGGGAGGGTATCTAAAACACAGATTCCTGGGCTCAGTTCTACAATTTCTGATTCAGTAAGATTCAGAGTGGGACCAAAGAGTTGGCATTTCTGCCTATTGAAAATTATTCCTAAGTGATGCTGATAGTGCCAGTCGAGGGATGATACTTTGAGAACCACTGTCGGACTACAGCAATACTGTCAAGCCTATGTGATGAAAAAGAAAAATCACCTGGAAAGAACTTATTTTTTAGAAACACAAAATCTTGGGTCCCCTGCCAGATTTTCTGACTCATGACCTTCATGGCAAAGACTAGGGTTTTCTATTTTAAACTTTGGGTGATTAGTATGATTAGGCAAGTTTGGGAAACTCTACACCAAATTTCCATAAGTTCCCACCTGGTACCAATGGATAGGTTTGCAATATGGCAGTAGTTGTGCGATAAGTCAAGGGGAGCACAACCACTGCGTTCCGTAACCCTAACATGCTGGCCCTATAGGCTGACCATATAAGCACACTCCTTCATTTCATGAGCAGGTTCCCTGGGAGACAGCCTTAATACCAATTGGCCCGGGTACCATGATTCAGTCCAGAGACCATCCAGAAAGAGGCTCGGGTTCTATAGCTTTTACTGGCAACTCTCCTTCTTTTCAATTCCCTCTTATCTCATAGTCCACATCTTGCTCTGAATATTAATGGAGGCTCTAGCTTCAGGCTGTTTCCTCTTTAATTCAGCAAGCTCTTGCTTGTGAGTTATGCTCTAGGAAGTTTTATTTCAAAATCACCTTCTAATTTTTGTTCAGGGAGAGTTTTGCTGGTACCTGCAGAGGAAATCCTGTTGGTTCAGCAGCTGACTGATAGTAATTCAGGTTAACTCTTTAAAGGATGGTTAGAGATTTGCAAAAAACTTGTAGTAAAATTGTAAAATTGCTTAGGGTTCTATTATGCCCATTTGCTGCTTTGGCACATACATAATTCATGTCTCTCAGATACAAATCCCAACCACTTACTCAAAATTGAGGCATCCTGTAAATGACTTTTTTGGAACCGTATTTTACCTCAGGAAATTTATAGTGGTTTTCTACTTAATGACCTCACATATCTCGTCTTTAATCTTTGAAGCAAATCAACAAGGTAGATGTCACTTACTCTCTTTTACAAATAAGGAAACTGAGGTTGAGATTTAATATAGAAATTTTCAAGGTCACTCTCACTAGTTGTGACACTCTTTCTCAGTTTTGTCTGCTACCTCCACCTGTGGGTGTAGGGTTGAAATTCAGCTCCTATGCAAAGGCAAGAAATGACGTACTTGACTAAAAGACAAGCTATTTTATACGCAGGCTTATATTTATCTCATTTATTTTTTAAGAGCAATAATCCCATATTCAACAAATATTTACAGTTGTTTTCTTCAAGAGGCCTAAAGAAGACTCTCTTCTATGCTCAAATTTAAAGGCTGAGTGAAATGGCACAACATCAAAGAGGAGAAGTAATTAGAAAATCAACTCTCCACCCTTACCTATAGTGTGCCCACCTCGTCGTCTTAAATGTCACCCACATTAGACTGCACTCCAGTCACTTACACTCTCCATCAGGTTTTTATTTAGCACTTTCTATGTGCTTAGCACTGTGCTGGACTCTACAGGTACAAGAAATATACAAAGCATGGGTCCTGCCCACAAGGAGCTTACAATATGGTTAAGTATTTAAAAACAAACAAACTACAAAAGCTTTTAAAATACATATTGTACAAGTTATTTTTTATATAAAAAAAGCATTTCGGATAATAAAAACTAAAACCAAAATAAAACCTTAGGACCAAAATAAAATGAAAAGCACTTTTATCCATGGGATGAGCCTAGAGATATTTTGAATTAATAAAAATTCAGTGAAAGCCTGAATTAATAGAAAATATGAGGGCAAACATTTTAAAAACAGAGATTAAACATTTAAGTATTTATAGTAATTAAAAGTATATCAACCAAGCTATATTTTACGTAGATTCTTAAGATACCCCAATAATTACAATCATCTTAACAACAGATTCCTTTGGGATGTGCTTCCAACTACTGAGGATGTTGATAAATTTTGTTCTTTTAAGTAGTTTATAGGGTTTCCTTATAACCTGGATTTCATCATTTATTTACTTTTTAAATAGTAAAAATTCTTATAGACAGTAAAAGTGTGGATAAATTCAGCTTTGTCTAAATTTTTATGTATTTCAAGGACCAAAGTCCACTTACAACTACAAGACACATATACACATTTACATATAAGAGATAATTACTCTGACTCTCTCCTCCTTCCTTGAGAGAATTTGGATAAATATAGCTCCTGATGGAAGCTCAGTCTTCTAACCCTAACATGCCTTGTTTTGTGTGTGTGTCTTTTTTTCTCTCTCTCTAGCCCTACGATCTTGGCACGGCTCGCACGCCTCTTCACGTTACTCTGGCACAACCCCTCTTGGGAGCAGCGCAGCTGGGATTCTGTTTGTTTGTTTGTTTGTTTGCTTGTTTGTTTCACAGTGGGTTGCAGTGGTGCTGAATAAAAGTACTGGTTCTGCAATACGATGGAGGTGGGAGTAGGCAAGAGTTCATTTTTTCCAATGCAGAAGTCATAGGTCTAAAATTACACCTATATATTATATGTAGTCAAGAGCTAGGTCTGTACAGCCCACTTATAAAGCACATTAATACCACATATTTATTTTACATATGGATCCCATAGAGCTTTATAGTAATTACTATAATTACAATAAAATGTAGATCAAGCACCATTTCTCCACATGTAATGTTTTTTACAGAGTTCCTAAGAAACTTATTTTATCTTGAGGTTTAATTCTATCCTTACTATAACCTCATTGTATAATTATGAGGATCTGTGTTTATTGAAGACAATAGAGAATAAAAGATGAAGGCATTTGTTAAACATCAGTAAGTGTGTTACTGAATCATGATCCAGAATATTTGATGTTATAGAGCTTACTATTTTGGGTGAATTTAGTATGCAATGGATACTTTTTCTGTGAATTAAAAAGCATCTAAAATATTTTATACTGACATATACTGTCTCTTTATCAGATTTCAAACTTATTGGACAAGGATTATTCCTAATTGAGAAATATCTTTACCAAAGAGTCATTATTTTTCAAACATTTCCAATTATTTTTTAACTTTATTACTTTCACATAAAGAGCCTCAACAAACGTTATATTGAACTGCCTATGGTTATTCTGCCTGGATGTAGAGTTTCAGGTCAGGAGAGTTTAATACAAAAATCCCAAACTGAACAACATGGAAACAAAGGGCTTTCTACCACATTTGTTGAAATGTTCAATGGCTGATCTTGTACATAAATTGTTCCTCTGTTGAGAATTTACCAAATAAATAGCATCTTTCTTGGTGTCAGGTACTGGAACTGGTGCTAAGAGAGCTACGAAGAAAATCTAAAGAAAGAGTCCTGACTCCATGAAATAAAATTTTGTCAAGGGAAAAGGACATTCATAGTGCAAATAGTTAAGGAACATTACAGTACTCCTCAAAATAAGCACTATATGACTTCAGAGTTATGAAGAGAGGTAAGAAGAGAACAAAGATATTTAAATTGTTCAAGGCTGAAGAATAGGTGAGATTTGAACATGTGAGAGATGAGTAGGTTTTGCATGGGCAAAATTAATCATGAGGTATTATAGACAAGAATAACAGCCAGGGATCTGAAGCTGATTCTGTCCATGACATTTAAACCCACACAGTAAGGAAGCCAGTTTATAGCTGAAATTGAGAACTCATATCATAGAGTTGGAGATAAGCCTGGATAAAGAATTAATCACAGCTAACACTCAGTACCTTTTGTGTTACACTCGCTTTACATACATTATCACAGTAACCTCACAGGTAAGTATTATTAGCTTTGGTGTGTAGATTTATTCACTGAGGCAGCATGAGGTCAATTAACTTTCTCAAGGTCACAGAGCTAGTGGGTGAAACAGCCAGATTTAAATCCAAGTTTGATTCCAAAGCCCGTGCTTATATTACTACAGCACATTGTCTTATAAATGGAATATCATCGTAGCAAGTCTCACATCCTGCTGTGCTATCGGGATATCTGGAATCAAAATACTTGAACTTGGATTTGATTTCCTGTATTAGCCATGTGACATTGGACAAACTCTCTGTAAACTTTACCTTCTTTTGTAAAAATAAAATAATAAATAGATGACAGCTAGACAACCACAAAGGTAAATGATAGACAGATAGATGCAACAGAAGCACGGGCATTTGTATTATTAAAAAATTCTACTTGCTCAATAGAATGTGTTGAATTCAAACCTGAATCAAAGGATTGTGTACAGCATCTGCTTTGTGCTAGTTATAAGGCTATTTCAAATACAGGTTTGAATGAAAATAATTTAGTTTATAACCTATTCACAACTGGTTCAACTATTTAAGAGGAATGACTCAACTATTTTACCTTAATTTAGTTGGCAGAAATGACAGTGGAGTCACAGACAAAATAGATTTCTCCCTTTCATAAAATGTCACAAAATTTGATATTTGATAACTATGTTACTTATTCATGTTGACCTTTTTATGCCACTAGAGAATAAATTTTAAGAAATCCTGGACTGATAGTGGTGAATCAGAAGGCTGTGCTGGGGTGTTTCATTGCTTTAATTCAACAGTTAATCATCTAGCCTCATTATTGTTTTCTATGACACTTCAAGAGAGCCCTCAGCTTCATCACTCCATTGAGTCTTCAAAGACAGAGAAATAAGAATTAAACTGATGCCAGAGTTACTAAATGACACATAACTAGAATATAGATGTAGGGACTTTGAGTTCCACGCTTAGCAAGGACACAGCATCTCCAAAAAAGTAATCACACATTTTGCACAAATAACTTTTGTCAGGGTATAGCACTGCCTTCAATTGATATACTTTTGTTATTTCATTAAATTTATGTCCTGCTAACTGAATTCTGCTCTCAATATGTTGACTTTATGTTATCAAAAACTTATACTGATTTTTCAAACTCATATTGTAAAATCAAAACAACCACTAAATGTAAAGGTGTCCTCACGGTTGAAATTCAGGCAAAGGTTTGAAATTGTGGACAAACTCCTGGAAAATAGGTTTTTCTTTTTCTCACTTTTTCACCAATCATCATCGGTGTAATCCTGCCCAACTTCTTAAATATATACTCAAAACCCAGCTCAAGAAGTCAATTTAACCCTCAGAAGCATAGGTTAAAATAACAAACCTATTCTCAGCGGGTATTACTGACAAAAAAAAATTAAAGTACAAAAAGATCAAAATGAAGAAACAATCCAAATCAAAATATAGAATTCTCCTTCTCAGGTGGGAAGAAATACACAAATTCAGGGGAGCAGGAATTTTAAGAAAAAGTCCATCTCCGTTCTTTCATGACCTGTTAGAACAGAGAGAGAAAGATGTAGTAAGCATAAATAGGGATATATATTTTTTGATGGTGTGAAGAGTAAGATGTGAGTAAGAATATAAATGCTTTAGACATCAAAACATTCTGGTATGAAGTAATTACATGTACATTTTGAAAATAAAAGCAATTTAAATAACTTTGGATTTTGAATCACTTACGCTGTTGGATCATTTATATGCTATGTGTATGCTTTTTCTGAGTAACTTTCCTGGCTTCCAAGTTTGTAATCCAGGTGAGTTATCAAGTCATGAAGCTACATCAGTTGTAGACACATTGAGTGATCAAATAATCTTGCCATGAAAACAGACCCTAGTCAGTATATAACTATACCTCAAAAAGGGTATAAGGAGAAATGCTAATTGAAATAGACATAACCTGCAATTTTTTGTCCTATCAAACCAACAAAGTAGTGTGTGTGTATTTTTTTTTAAGATAATATACAGTGTGGGTTAAGGTGAAGCAAAGCAGAAACTCTCACTCATTGCTGAAGAAATTTTAAATCTATAATTCTTTTGGAAAGAAGTTAGACTATATGCACCTTTAAAGAATAGTATAATTTTACATATTATTTATTCTTTAAAGTAAATTTATGGTTAAAAAACAATCAAATATATTTTAAAAGCTTCTGCATTTCAAGTTTGGATTATGATTTAGCTCTATTCATCATGGTGCCAATTTGAATACAGATTATGATTAAGCAAACTACAGTGTATCCTTTTAATAGACTATTATATAAATATTAAAATTACTTTAAAAATAATTTGTGAATAATCTAGGGAATTCTTATTTATGTTAAGTGAAACAAAACAGGATACAGTAATGCACATATAAAATTATCATAAGTATGTAAAACAAAATCAAGAAAAGTGCAGAGGAAAAATAAGAGAAAAATAGACTAAAATGATGGTGGAGTCTTCTTGAGTAAGGGAAGTAAAGTTTAGTAAGCTACCTTTCTTTCTAATATTCTTTATTTTCCAAAGTTTCTGCAAATAGCCTGGCTTATTTTTATGATGAGGAGAAAGTATAATAAGATTTACTCTAAAAAATTAAAAATGAAATTAGAGTACACCTACTAATAAAGAGATGGGGGCTGGATATCTCCCCTTATTTTCCCTTCATTTGTTTTCCAAGGGACTCTGTGTTTAGAAAAAAACAGTGCCCAGATTATGTGAATTATATGTATGTATATAGAGAAAGGATGTAAGACCATAAGGTGAACTGAGAAAAACTTTTATTGGCCTCGTGATTTGTAAGCTATGTTTCAGGATCAACCAACTGATTCGTATCCTTCAGGTGTGTTGTGCACCGTATTTCTATTGAAAAACACATTCATATCTTCCCCAGAAGAATAAAAGTCATTATCTTTCCATTACTTCAACCACGGGACACCAACTGGCCAAAGAAATTGAGCTACTTGAATGTCCAATCCATCATAACAACTTATACTGAGTAGGGGAGTTATTATACCCAGACTTAACCAGGAAATGAATAAACAAACACGTTGACTTTTCACTAAAATGAGGAGTTCAACCTATGCAAAAAGTCAAGCTTGGAGCTTTTCACATTATCTCATTAAAATAAAAAAAATCCCACAATGCCATACTACCCCGAAGGCTACTCTTGCAGTTAACCCTACAGTCAGTAACAAAAATATTGAAAAGAAATGTTTGAGGGAGGAGAGGCAAGTGTTCAAAATTTAAAATGAACAACTATGTATCATATTTGGCATTATGTTCTGTTTTCTAGTGCTTACCCATTAAATTACAGGGTTTATACAAAATACACCTAATCAAAAGGGCAAGCAAGAGTGTACTAACCATATGGAGAACACACCGAGTCCTGCTGTCTAATTAAAACAGCGGTAGCTTAGCCTTAAAATACTCTCTGAAACTATTCTTACAATGAAAAATCAGTGACATGCAGGCTCTTTCAAGACATGAAAATTGATCAGTCACACGATCAGATTGGACCCGGTTTCAGAGAGTTACCAGTTGGAGGAGATCTAAGTGAAGTTATAAAAACAACAACGGCTCCTCTAAGGAATCCAGGCCTCCTTAATCAGACAGGAGTGCTTAATTTCCATTTTATTCTTAGAGACATTCCGCCTTTGTCACACAAACTCAGATCAGAGCAGGGAGATGGGGAAAGTCTATGCTGTAAATCCAGGCAGTTCCTAAATCTCACCTTTCCAAAGGGTCGCTCCACATCAAGGTTGAGGAGCACTGGTGGGGTAAGGAGGTGGAGCTGGATGCATAGTTGTTTTTGTGGTGCCTGATCTGTGAACAAACAGAGGGTTTCAGTGGACAGAATTATTGATTACATCTCCTTTTGTCAAATGAACGCTTCCTTGAACATTTTCATAGAAAAGCAAAACCAAATTTTGAATATCAGCTCAAATGGGCTATGATTCAGTAAATAAAGATGCTTTAGCTATAATCTTCCCAAGACTTTCTCATTCCTGCCTTCATGCTTTAACCCACACTATTCCTCCCCAAACTTCCGCAACAGGTATTACTTGAGAGCAGAGACCATGTCTAACGTGAGGTTTAACTCCCTAAAGCAGTTACACAGCACTTGCTAAATGCTGAATAAAAACTCACTGACTTCAAATGATTGGTGCAGGTGAATCAAATTCTACTACTTTCCAGCTTTCAGTGACTTCCTGTTGCTTCTAAGATAAAGACCAGAATTCTTTTTTAAAAAAATATATCTTTATTGATTTCAGAGAGAGGAAAGGAGAGGGAGAGAGAGAGATAGAAACATCAACGACGAGAGAGTCATTGATCGAGCCCGCAACCCGGGCTTGTGCCCTGACCGGGAATCGAACCCCGATCGCCTGGATCCTAGGTTGACGCTCAACCGCTGAGCCACACCCGGCTGGGCAAGACCAGGATTCTTAACATGACCTCACAGGTCCTGTTTCATCTACCCCTGGCTGCAACTCCAGCTTTGTTTTTAACCTTTTGTCCTTGCTCTTGTGTGCTTGGGCCACAGTAGCCTTCTCTGAACTTCATGAGCAGCGTCATCCTCCTGCCTACCTCAGGACTTCGCACTTGCAGTTCCTCTGCCCAGTGTGCTCTTCCAGTCCCTCATCACCCTGCTGACTTTCGTTCATTCTTCAGAGCTCAACTTGAAAAGTCACTTCCTCAGAAAATATCCTGTTGACTAGGACTGATCTCCCACTAGGTAATATCCACTATTTTCAGGAACTCATGGTAGTTTGCAATTCATAGTTATTTGTGTGATTGTTTATTTAATATTTGTCATTATCTCTAAGCTACAAATTTCATGAGAGGAGGACCCAGGCTTGGTTTTGTTTATCACTGTGTGTCCAGCAGCTACCTGGCACATAGGTCATGGTCAATAAGCATTTGTGGCATAAATGACCCTGAAGGCAATCCCTCAACAGCATTCTCCAAATACTGGATTAAATTCATTGGATGCAATAAAAATATTAAGAAACGATACCTGAAAATATTTTTTCACATATTTCTCAGTAATTCTCTCACAAGAAATAGCAGATTAAAATTAAATTCTTACCAAAAAAATTGTTACAAGAAATAGCAGGAAACATTCAATGTGTTCTTAGTCAGTCTTTTTATTGGATTCCTAGAGTCTTTTTTCCCCTCAAAAGTTTGATTAACATCATTTTAAACAGCACCCCCCATCCCAAGTGGTATATTACATAAGATGTCCAGACAGACATGTAGTTCTCCAATTTTTGACTGTGTTAAGCAAAGAAATAGTTCCTGTTTCAGGAAGGCAGTGTTATTAAAAGGAAAACAAAATTACATGTCTTCCTTGCAACAAAAATTACACTTTAGTCAATACCTATTTCAGAGCAAATAGAAAAATTTTAGGGGCACTTTTTATAGAAATATTGTGGCTTTGGAAGAGTTGAGGGTCAGAGTAGAAAAAACAGACTGGTTTTCTTATTTATTCTCTGAGACTTTCAGCAACACTGTGTATGAGAAGGTCGGCCCTTCATGTATTAAAGAACGGTCTGGTTAGATCTGGTTCCTTAGACACTGAGTGTACCTTTTTGAATGAATGAATGAATGAATGATAAACCTACAAAAAGATCACTAGGTTTCTCTTCCTGATATTATGCTACTCTCGTTCTTTTTTAAAAAAATCCTCACCCGAGGATATTTTTCCTTTGCTTTTTAGGGAGAGTGGAAGGGAGAGAGAGAGAAACATTGATGTGAGAGAGACACATCAATTTGTTGCCTCCTGCACACACCCTGGCCGGGGCCGGGGATGGAGCCTGCAACCTAGGTATATGCCCTTGGCTGGAATCGAACCCGAGGCCCTTCAGTCCATGGGCCGACACTCTCACCATTGAGCCAAACCGGCTAGAGCATGCTACTTTTGTTCTTATTTAGAAGCCTGCTTTACTAAGTAAATGCACTTGGGATTGCATTCTTTGTTGGATCAACTTCAGAAGCAGATACTATAGGAATTTGAATATCATGTGTCTGTACAATGCCAAGTAGCAGAAAAAGAAACTAAAAAAGTGAGGCACTGCAAGGCTATATGTCAAGAGCCTGTAGTTCTGAAGTGTGGTATGGTCCCCATTACTTCTCTGGTGAGCCCTGTTTCTTTTATGGATATTCTCCATGATCGGCTCCATCATTCTCATGGGAAAACTTCGCCTCACTGTCACACCTCATTTCTGCAACTTCCTCTGCCCCTGCATCCCATGGACCATTCATTTCATGCCAATTTTCTTTCCTATGTGTCTCTTTTAAGTTACTCCTTGTCTCTAGTCATTGTGCCTCACCCTCCTTGCCTAGTGCATTGGTTGGAACTGCATGAAATTGTCATTTTTGTTGGGTCAAAATGGTTGGATATTGGAAATTATACATGATTTCACCTAATGACAGCCTTTTACCCAATTGGTGTTTCTGACCCGAGTCTCTTCTCTGGAACACATCCTTCAGATTGTTTCTAAGGCAAAGCTTGACAAATCCTAAATATCTTAGAAGCTTCCCCAGTACTACAGGATAAAGTTCTACAGTATCTGAGCCCACCACGGAGCAGCTCTAACCTAGACCTCCAGCTTTATCTCCAGCCTCTCCTCTCCTTGTAAACTCTGCTTTGATTCACTACACTACTGGCTCTTCAAGAGACCAGCCAATGCCTTTTAACACCTAATTACTGTGGAGTTTGCTATTCCCTTTCCAAAATGCCTCTCCCTGCTTCTGGCTGGAATTAATTCAGCTTCTCCTCTGAGACCAAACCTTTCACTTTCATGGAAAAATATCAGTCCTTCTATCATATTCCCATAGCATTGTATACATTACTCAAGATGTACTTATCACATTGTACTTACTGACTCAGTTTCTCATACTCTGAGTCAGAGTAAAAGTCCAATAAACGTTTGTGAATTAAATAGAATGCTAAGCAAATGATTGGCCCTCCTCAATGGTTAACATTATGAGGCCAAGGACTGACCAAATCTTCTAACGCACATAAGAACTTACTAGGGGAGTATATTTTTTGAATGAATGAATGATAATGACTATTTTAGGCTGAGTATTCCCAGATGCAGGTCCCGAGCCAAGGATTTTTATGCCAGTGACATCAAAAATGTGCTCCCAGGAGAAACCGGGAAGGGAGTGGGAACGTTGGACAAGAGAAGAAGCCAAGGAAAGGTGAAATTTTAAGTGATTCCAGCCTCAGTCTGAACCTTTGGGAAATTTGGGAGTATAAATTGTACTTCGAAGTTTGTCCCATCTCTAGACAAGGGGTCTGAGCTTGTCTCCTCGCACATCCATCAGCCGTTGCTGCTTTAGGGAGGAATACAGCTCTTAGGCTCTCTGGCTGTGTCCATGGGTGAGCCTCTGAAGGTCGCAGTGCGAGCAGTTAGCAGCAAAGCAAGCAGGAGCTGGGGACTGGTACACAGAACTGGTATGTGGGTCGGAGAGGCTCTGGGTAGAACTCCAGTTGTGTGGGATACACTTCCAAGCAAATATTTGTCAAGTTAAGTTTATCTGGTAGAAGAGAAGGCTGCCCATGTGCATAGGTTGAGGAGCTCTGGGAAGAGTGTCCTGTAAAAATAACCTCTTCCTGCCTGGCTTGACTCAGTGTTTAGAATGTTGGCCCATGGACTGAAGGGTCCTGGGTTCGATTCTGGCCAAGGGCATGTACCCCAGTTGCAGGCTCTGCCCCAGGTGGGGCATGAGAGGGAGGGAACCAGCTGATGTGTCTCTCTCATGTAGATGTTTCTCTTTCTCTCTCCCCCTCCCTTCCACTCTCTCTGAAAAAGCAATGGAAACAATATCCTCTGGGGAGGATAAAAATAAATTAATTAATTAAGTAATGATAATAATCTTCTCCACCCCTGCTACTGATGCCTAAATTCTCTTTAGCTAAGGACAAAACTTTGTCATCAAATATTGAGAAGCAATATTTTAAAAGGGAATTACCTTGGGTGGAAGGGGAAAAAAATAGAAACACTATGAAGAACTTACCATATGTCAGGTAATGCCAAACTCTTTTACTTTTAATTCCATTTAATACTTTACCCCTTTAATATACAGTGGTGCCTCGGTTTTTGAATGTGATCCGTCCCGGAGACTGTTCGGGTTCTGAAACGTTTGAAACCCGAGGGATCCACAGCCGACAGCTGGGCCTCAGGACCTTGCCCTCAGTGGGAGCCGCGTGGTACGTTCGACTCCCGAGGCGGGTTCGAAAACCGAAGCGCTTCCTTCCAGGTTTACGGCATTCAGGACCCGAAATGTTCATTGACGGAGACATTTGAAAACCGAGTTACCGCTGTACTGACTTTCATCCACACAAAAGTATAGGTCTCCCCTGAGAGTGCAGGATGTACAGGCACTAACAGGCCTCTCTTAGACATCTTAGCACTTAGCACCATGAAGATGGTGTCCTTTATGGTCTTTATGGTGCCCAGGATCTTCTGGCTCAAAAAAATTCTCATCCTCTGGTTTTAGCTAAGTTCATAGCTCTGCTGTGTTTTTACCAACTTGCAAAATATGCATGATACCCAATCTGCTAGCAAAGCTGGTCTTCCCTCTGGATATGAGAGCCCAAAGATATCCGTTAATACAGCTTTATTTACTAAGTCGCAGGCTACGAGATATTTTTAAAGATTCCAGTTAAGATAGAAAGACTCTGCGTGTGTGTGTGTGTGTGTGTGTGTGTAAGGGACAGAGAGAGGGAGAAGGAGGGGGAGGGGGAGAGAGAGCTCCAATTTGAATTTGATTCTTGGACGGAATTATTTTCCTGTGGCAATTGTGGTAAAATTACTGAAATAGGAGTGGTCACGCTGCGGCCCTGGAACACAAGTTGTTTGGTCTACTGCCATGGCTTGGTGGCCGCTGGGCTGTCTGTGGTTTGGCTGAGGGTGCTGACGCCTGTGTTCCTGACGCTACTCTGTCCCTGTCTGGTGAACACCGCATTAGTTTGTCTGCGAGGCTTCTTCCAGAGTGACCTAGGTGCACCGCAAGGCTGTGGCTACTCATTCACATGTCATTGGAATTCTTTCTGCTCACCCCCCATCAGCTCACTAATTTCCCCCGTCCACTGCCTGGTCCTGAGCAGCTGAGGGGTAGGGTGGTCTGCATTGTTCTCTTCTGAAGTTCGGTGCGAAATCTGTAACATATTAGAAAGGCTCTCTGGATTCCAGAGAAGTACAGAGAAAACTATTCAACAATTACTTACCTCCTAACGCCTCTAATTACCGGTGTCCTTATTACAGATTGTCCGGCCCCCAGAGCTATCCCCTACCCCTCCTGCCTTTCTGTTCTCTGGCTCCATTCCATTCACCTTCAAATATTCACATGCTTCCTCATCTTGGGAAATAAAATACACAGAAACACCTGTGCTTGACGCTTGATTCGTCCGCTTTCGGTAAGCGTGGTCCAGTTCCTCACCTTCAGTTACCACCAGCTTCTCTATGTGATATATCTGCTACTCCTACTTCCTCTCCCTTCAGCTTCCTTCTAAATAGTAATCCAAATTATAAAGTACTTTCTCTTTGTCAGGCACTGTTCTAACCATTTTACAAATATTAATTTATTTCATTCTTTCAAGTTGGTATTATGATCATCTCCTCTGGACAGGTGAGGAAACTGAGTCACAAAGAGGTTAAGTAACTTGTCCAGGGTTATCCACAGGTAAGTAGCAGAGCTTGGATTCCAATGGAAGCAGCCTGGTTCCGAACACATGCTAACAACACTCTACACTTCCTCACTGTCTCCAACTCCCTCTAACGGGATTTGATCCCCGTGACAGTAAAACTAGGCTCTTGGAAACTTTAGGTGCTTACTACCATCTTTGGTATTGTAATACTGGGGCTAGATATATCTGTACTGCATGTTAAGATCTAATATTTGTAAGATTTTCCCTCTCTTTTTATACAAGTATAACAAAGCTTAATTTAGAATGAACAAATCATTCTGATGAGGGCTGAATGAAATTTTATACTTTCATGATCTATGAAAAGGGTTAATTGGTTAAAGTAATAAGTAAAACATATAAGTCAGTATAGGCAGAATTTGACTGACTCCAGGGGGGAAAATATGAATAATTTTATAATGTTTAAATGCAAACTCAGGCCCGGCCGGGAGTGGCTCAGAGGTTGAGCGTCGACCTAGGATCCAGGCGATCGGGATTCCACTCCCGGTCAGGGCACATGCCTGGGTTTCAGGCTCGATCCCCAGTCGGGGGCGTGCAGGAGGCAGCCGGTCAATGACTCTCCATCATTGATGTTTCTATCTCTCTCTCTCCCTCTCCTTTCTTCTCTCTGAAATCAATAAAGATATATTTAAAAAAATAAAATAAACAAACGCAAACTCAGTCTTCTGATACCAAATGGATTTTGCCTGACCCAGACAATGATATATATTCTGCACTTCTTGATTCCTGCTTTGAAGGAATGTGTAATCTAGTAGGGAAACTATTGAGATAACAAGAAAATGACAGAAAATGGCATATAATCATGCTCCGGAGTATAAATGGTGACTTTTGCCATCATCTAATTTGTTGGAATTTGCAAAGCATGTCCTGAGAGCTGGAGGATTATTCTCAGGCACCGAGCCAGCTGTCACCAAGAGGATGGTGATCCCTGCAAGAGTAAACAAAACTGCACATTTTCAAGCTAAAAGGCGTCTTGGAGGTCATGCAATCCAACTCTCTCATTTACACATGAGGATTGGAGGCAAGGTTATTTTTTATAGTCACAAAGCTAGTTTGCAGCAAATTCTTGTCTGGAATTAAGCTTCCTTAATTTCCTTATTTGTGTTTATCACAAGGCCCAATAAATTGATCTGTAGACTTGATCCATTTGTAATCACCCCTAGAGTAATACAGTTTTTGGGAAAACACTTGTTTCATATAAGGAGAGAGAGAGGGAGAGAGAGGGGGAGAGTGAGAGAGTGGTGGCTAACTGAGCAGAGTGAAAAACTAAAATATGTGAGCAAACTAGTCAATGAACTCCACATAGACAGGGATTTTTGTCTGTTTTTTTCACAGTGCACCCTTATTGACTAGACCAGGCTGCCACAGTGCAGCTTAACTACCATTTCATGTTTTAATGAACAATTTCTGTGTGTTTACCTAGAGTGTCTCTAAGTGGATGGATGTTATTCCCATTTCATAGATGAGAAACATTAAAACTCAGCGAAGTTAAGTGATTTGCTCATCTAGGCCTAGAACCAGGACTAGAAATTAGGCCTTTGCCTCCTAATTCATTACCTAATTGGCAGTTGGGAGTGGAAATACAATTAAACAGGTAGAAAATAGCTAGGGCCAATGATGATGGAGGACTAGCATGATTTTCCATTTATTCCAATTGTTGATTCTCTGCATCCTGATCTACATTCTAACTCCAGCCGGCACACTCCAGGCCATAATAATCCATTACGATAAACTTCCCCTCTCTTGCACTAACCTGAATGATGCCATATCTTACATGCCAAGAACCTAAATAACTGAGCAATGGCTCTTCAGACACCTTAGATGATGAGTTGGGGAATCAGATCTATCTCAACTTTAGTGACCTGGTGTCTATCAGTCAATCAACTCTGCCCCCTAACACACTCTGCATACTGTCCCCACAATTTTCCTCATCCAGAACAGGCTCCCATTCTTTCTGTCATATGCACAGCCTAATTTTCTTTCAAAGGCTAGTTCAAATACTACTTTCTCTGTGAGTACCTGGGTACCATATCACTTCTTCTTGAATTCTTTTATTTAATAGTAAGGAAAAAGGACTCCATATGACTACGGTTGGGGATATTTGGATACAGAATCATTTACTGAATATTGATACCACCTGATTGTATGCTCCATGGAAGCAGGGTTCATATCTATCTTGTTTCTGCTCTATGCCCACATATCACAGTGCCTGGCACAAAGGATGAACTCAGTAAATATTTACTGAATGAATGAATGAACAAATGAATGATCTTTGCAACAAGACACTAGCTCTTCAAAATCAGGGACTGTGCTGTCAATGTTCTCTAAAGAGCCTAGCATGTGTGGTACAGAGAGGCACTCATTAGTATTTGCTGGCTGATTTATGAAGCACTGCACATGTACAAGGAAGATTTTTTTCCTTTATGCTTGGTGAGAACCATGCACACCTGGTCAAATTCACATCCTGCCTTATCTTTTATGTGCTCTCTAGCTCTGTAAAGGTAAACCTTAATTGCAAAAGGAAGAACAATTAATTGATATCAGCAAGACAGCACACTAGAGACTAACACTTCCCTGCACCATCTTTGCCGGTAGGTCTCTGACTCATTAAATTTGGTTGGCTTGTTCCACATCTGGAACAGGAGGATGCAGTCCTAGCCCTGGAAGAAGACTTTAACCAGAGCCTGGTTCCTAAAAGATGCTGGGCTGCGGGATTTATTATCATGGGGAACTTGAATTGGTCAGGGGCATATTTACGCCCATAATTTTTAGGTTGAGTACTGAAAACCTATTGTTTCTAGATATTCAGGACTATAAGCTGAGCTATCGTAGTTATCTGTTGTACTGGTAATTGATGTTTAAAATAATATTATTATTTGATTAAAACAACAAAATGATTTTAACTATTCAAGATTACCCTACTTATAAAAGGATAACGGTAGCCTGGAAACTCATATCCCACTTATTAATTTAAAGAAAACATATTTCTTTAAATGTATTTTTTCAGAGATGAAAATGAAGTTGTGCTGTTCAGAAAAATAGGGAATGTTTTTTAATGACACAGTAACAATATGCTTTAAATCTTTCAGTATCTCTTAATTATTTTCTTGGCTTGGTGACAGTGTTGTGTCCAGCCCCCTCCCCACACCCGTGGCAACCTTTCCATCAGTATGGCCCCAGGGAAAGGGGAGAGCAAAGGCCGCCTGGAGGAGGAGCCCTGCA